>NW_019170096.1:0-143089 GCF_001792695.1 Aspergillus bombycis
GGCGTTTCGGGACGTGATGATGGCTTTGTTTGTTTGGTGTTTTGTTTGGGGTTCTTTGAAGCGTTTCTGTTTGGTTATGGTATATATTTTCTGTTTTGTTGTACATATCTTTTTGTAGAATACACCTGACTGCCTTTGTTTTTTTTTTGGAAGAGTACACTTTTGGCAGATAAAACAAACAAGCAAGCAAGCAACTGAATGAACAGGTTGTTGAACAAGGGAGAGAGATCGCCCGCGACTCATTCCCATCTCTTCCACTCTTCTAGGTTTCTCCTGAGCTCCATATCGCAGTCGTATCCCCGTTCCTCGTCTTCCAGTAACTGGCCCCTGTGTTTCCGATACCGCTGCTCGGCCTCATACCGTTGCAGGGCAATCATGTTCAGATAGGCCAGGTCGTTTTCCTCCACAGCCTCCCGGAATTGCAGCCGCATGCGAGGAGAGTAGAGCTGGCAGCTTGCCTCCCGGCAGCGAGCCAGCCCTTCACCCGGGGGCAGCCGCATCATGGTGGAGAATTTACGGGCGATGGGATAGTTGGCCTTGACCATGGGCCACACTATGTCATCATAGCAGTCCTCGCATACCGTGAACTCCGGGAGTTGGGGCATGTAGTGCCACGTATTAAGCGCTACCCGGTTACGGCGGCAGTCCCGGAGCACAACCTTTCGGCGAGCGTAGGCCATGAATTCACGCAGGTCGGGCTGGGGTGAGTGCTCTTGTTCGGCACGGTTCGCAGCAATGTCGAGAAGGTCAATGTACCGGATGAAGCGGGGGCTATCCGTCACAAAATCGCAGACTCGCTCTTGCAGAGCGGTGCAAAGCTTGAATGTATCTTGGTGCGGGGGCATGAGGATTCTTAGATTCCGGACACATGCGGAGCAGACGTTGAACTTTGGAAGAAACGCTCCCGTGGCAGGGTCGACCACGCGGTACCAGTGCTGCTCGCTGACAACACGCCCTGTGCATGGCTTGGTTCCTAGAGGTGGCTGGGTGATCTGGCAGAGCAAGTGCAGATGGTCGAGTTGTTTCTGTATGGATTGCATCCAGGCGAGCCGGGCCCATGGCTCGCTCATCGCACAACGGACCTTCTCCGAGCGTGGCCGGGGGGTTCCTAAGATCAAGAGGTCGCGGAACTTCGACTTGCGCATCTGATTCACGCATGAAGGGCAGATGTTCAAGTGAGTCATGCCTTTGATTGTGTACCAGTCCTGGTATCCTGCCACTGGGACAGACCTAGGGCAGGGCAACAGACACTGGCCAGACCTGCTCGGAGATGGGGGGCGAACGGGTTGTGGGAGGCTAACCTGTAGAGACTGTAGCTGCTCGAGGGTATCTTCCAAACTTTTCAAAGAAGCGGGCTTTAGGCCCCCAGTTTGAAATGAAACAGTTCGTTTGGGGAGGATGGGGGCAGACTGTGTCTCAGGTGACGGCACCAACTTTGGCACCCGCGCTTCGACGAGAGAGGTTGGGCGTGGACCTTTCTTGACTGATGGTGGGTCAATCGTTGCCACTTTGCGTGCAAGTTGCGAACGGGGCGCCTGGTTAGCTGGCTCCTGCGTAGTAGGTGGATTACTTTTGGCAATAACTGGACCACTGGGCTTTGGAACAGAGACCGGGGTAGGTGGGTTTGTCTTCTGTGCATCTGGGAAACCACTGGACTCTCTCTGTTCATGTTTGCGCCTCAGTTTCTCTTCCAACCTCTCCGCCAGGCTTAATGTTCTCGGGGATGCTGTGGAAGGGGCTTCACTTCCTTTAGGCTCCGGGTTTGGTCCTGGCTTGTTACCATGATCTTTTGCCTTAAGTGCAGCTGAGTTAGGTTGCAGGGCACTAGTATTGATGCTCGCCGGCCGCTTTGGGACAGAAGAGGTAACAGGCTTGTTTGGAAGGGGAGCAGTGTGCACCTGAGGCACCGGTTTCGTGGCCTTCCGAGGCCCTGGGCTGGCCGGGAGAGGCTGCTTGACATTAGCGGCTGACTGCCTCGCAGGCTGGTCAGGTTTGACAGCCCGCGACTCCTTCGTGATGGCAGCAGACTTGCTTGGCAACGACGATGCAGGCACTGGAGAAGACCGTTTGACAGTTTGCTGTGGGATTGAGTTGACTGGAAGAGGGTGCTGGACCTTAACTCCTGTGGGTCGGTCAGGCTTGATGCTCCCTGGCGGCTTTGAACCAGATACAGCAGACTTGTTTGCCAAGGAAGATGTACGCATTGGGAGAGGTGGCTTTGTGGCCTTGACTGGGCTTGGGGCAGCCCGAGGAGGCTGCTGGACTTTGGTTCCCGGCGGGTCCGTAGGATGGCCAGACACGGGCCTCTTTGGAATGGTGGAAGCAGGCTTGTTTGGCAATGAAGAGGTTCGCACAAGGGTAGACGGCTTTGAAGGTTTCAGTGGGGTTGGGTTGGAAGTTGCCTTGTGTAATGCTGGGGGGCTGTCCTTTTGTGCCTTGGCGCTTTGGGGGCTAGAGTTCACGGGTTGAGAAGGTAATGACTGATGGCCAGTCGTGGGCCTACTGCTCTGTACTGGTTGAGGGACCGGTGCACGTGGCTGGCCTCGAGGGGATGTGTCTCGAGACATAGGTGGTGTCGCCAAAGGCGCTGGCCTGAGCTGAGGTCCTTGCTGTGTGGCATTACCTGCATCGAACAGGCAGGGCTGTTTGGATTCCGAAGGTGGTGTTGGTGGTCCGGAACTATTAACAGAAGAGGTGCTCCCGTGGCCATAATCTCCCAAGGTATCGGTCTGAACGATGGACGTGAGTGAGAACGTTTCAATGATCACCGGGTATTGATCAATAGATCCTCTGGCGCAGACTCCTTCAATTCCCGGCTTGTCTCCAATCTTGGCCAATCCGTGTAGCTCCCGGGAGAGCGATTCAAACTCGTCTTCCACCGAAGGCGAAGGTGGCCACCGGGGCCGCTTGTTCCAGAAAAACATGGTTGATCACAGGGAAATAACCAAAAACGCAAGACAAGAAACTAAAAAAAAAAAAGCAAAACTCCGGCAGGCACGATGTCGACAATCCAAGACGAAGGGGAATATTGTACAGTTGCTTGGTGCAGCCAAGGGCTATCCTGTTGCAGCGGTGCGGTGGATTAGAAACTCTTTCCTGGAAGCTGGCATGTTATGTTCGTCGTGACGAACTCACTTGGAGTTACGAAGAGAACACGGTATATAAGCACGGGTTGGATCTGGGTGAGACAGATTGGGCCGCAACTGGTGAAGGCAGTGTGAAAAGAATTGACCGGAAATGCGTTTTTTGAGTCCTTTGGAATTATTAATATTAATTAGCGGGGTATTGGGGAGTGTTTTAGTCTATCAGAAAATATAAAACAAGCAAAAAGGGGAAAATATGACAGTGTATATAAATCCCAATGAGAAGCTGGTCGGGCAGCGCCTCTGGATATGATGGCCCTATCAGGGCATCAGCCTAAGCATTGGGCGGAAAGGCGACGAATCAGGCCATTGGGGTATGAAACACGGCGGTCGTGGCCAGACGAAGCTGTTTGGCTCTCTGCAGGCCAAACCAACAGGCACCGAAGCCAGAAAGCTACAGTCTTTGGTCGAGACCAATATGATAGACGTCCTTGCTGCACCTATATGTGAGTAAGTGTGGGACGAAGGCATCCATGGCGATGCAAAGGCGCCAGATCAGCCAATTTTCGTTAGATACCAGCTGAATCCCCAGCGGATCGACCAATAGCTCTCGTGAAAAGTTTAAAGGAAAAAAGAATGTGGGTAAAGGTTGCAGGACGGCCGCCAGATTGTGGGGGAGACAGTTGGCTCCAGCCTGCTCATACGCGTAGAAAGGCGAGGTGAGGCGGTTGCGTGAAGCGCCTCAGCCTCTTTCATCATTGATTTCGACCATTGGTCCTTGTTGGGCCTCATTGCCCGGGACAAGTCGCCTACTGCGGTCTATGTTAGTCAAATTATAGGGTCCATGACGGCATTCCGCCGTTGTTGTCATGGAAGACTATGATGCCATTCCGACTGTTGTAGGCAATTGCCGGCGCTGAGTTGGCTTGAAGCAAGTGCAGATGACCGCGGAGTCATTGGGGACTCTGGAAAAAAGTTACACAATTCATAATGGATCGACCATCGATGATGGGAATAACACAATGGTAGACGATGCTACAGTTGGGCTGTGATGAGATCGTAGAGACGATCTCGTTTCCTCGGGCATCATGTGCTACTGCATAAAGTGTAATCGTGCATTACAACTGACTAATAAGATTATGGCAGACCGTGCACAAATCCCATGATCGGAGTTGATCCGTCGGAGATCAAAACGGGAAGAAACTACTGGCAGTCCGGGAGTAAAAAGCCGACGGCGCTCTTCCGATGGCGTCATTCCCGACGGAAGATCACTTCGACTCCAGTCATAACAAGAGGATCACCAAAAGTTGGAAGAAAATATTGCAAGGAGTATGATACAGCTTACTACCAATTAATGGTATCAGCACTGCTGAGATAATAGAGCGAGATTGTAGTTTCCTGAGATCTCTATAAACAACGGCATAGAGCCGCGATATGGAAACTGCGGGGAAGAGAAAGTCATGGAGGAGGGATGAAGGACATTCAAACGACGAGATAGCAGTCGGGATGACAAATCAACAACAGGAGCGATGGATGAAATGCTAACGAATTGCAACAAGACACTTTTCGTGCTCGTACGTAAACCAAAGTATCCAGTTACCCACCTGGTGCTATTTGTTAAATTATTATCCGGAAGCCCCTCCTCGAATGTATCTTAACCGCTTCTTCGCAACTCGTCTTACTTCCCTTCGTACAACTGCCACGAGGGCTACTTCACCAAGTATTGCCCGTCTCTCTGCTATCCGTGCTCAACTCCGTCCATCACCCGTCTCCCCATTTTCCTATCAAGCCCGCGCCATGTCCGTCCCATCGACCATGAAGGCCGTCATCGTCGAGAAACTCGGCGGCCCCGAGGTCCTCGAGTTCAAATCTGACCACCCCGTCCCGACCCCGCAGGAGGGCCAATTGCTCGTCAAGAACAACATCTCCGGTATAAACTACATCGATACCTACTTCCGGACGGGTCTGTACCCATCTGCCAAACCCGAAATCCTCGGTCGTGAAGGCGCCGGCACGGTGGTCGCACTGGGCCCGGGCCCTAACCCCTACGATTTTAAGGTCGGCGATCGCGTCGCTTGGATGACCACAGGCGGTTATGCCGAATACACAGCTGTCCCGGCGGTCAAGACCGTCAAGATCCCCGACGAGATCACCGATGAGGATGCCATAGCTGCTTTCCTGAGCGGCTTGACGGTTATCACCCTGGCCAAGGAGACCTACGCGGTGCAGAAGGGTGACTGGGTGCTGCTGCATGCGGCAGCTGGTGGTGCTGGGTTCCTCATGACTCAGGTTCTCAAGTCCCTCGGTGCCAAGGTGATTGGAACGGCAGGTGGTCCCGAGAAAGTTGCCTTGGTGAAGAGCCTGGGCGCGGATGTGGTTATCGATTATCGCAGCGAGGAGGGTAAGGATTGGGTTAAGAAGGTTAAGGAAGTGACTGATGGACGGGGTGTGGATGTTGTTTATGACTCCGTGGGAAAGGATACCTGGGAAGGAAGCTTGGAGGCCGTCAAGAGAAAGGGTACTATCGTTTGGTTTGGTAATGCCAGTGGCCCGGTGCCCCCTCTGCCTCTCCAGTAAGTTCATTTGTTTTGCGTTCACCAGGCTCTCATCCTAATCGATTGAACAGAAAACTATCTCCTAAGTGTGTCAAGGTTGCTCGGCCACAACTGTTCGGCTACATTGAGACGCGCGAGGAATTTGAATTTTACGTTAATGAGCTGTTCGGCCTCCTCAAGTCTGGACAGCTGAAGGTTAAAATTCACAAGGTTTACCCTCTGGAGCAGGCTGCCCAGGCGCATACCGATTTAGAAGGCAGGAAGACCACCGGAAAACTTCTTCTCAAGCCATGATTTATGCACAGGACATATATGTAATGAGAAACGTTATATCCAGTACAGTGAACAGAGTTGCACACTTATGGAGGACTTATGCCAATCATGATATCTTCACTATCTCGAGTTGTGTAATGCGTTAGAATTAGTGCAAACAGAAACCTGCCATAACACCGAAATAACAGCATTAGCTTAGGGTCGCATTAGGGGAAGCATGGTCTGTAATCGACACTGCAACCAAGAAGGGAACGTTATGAACACGCTTAATGTAGAGCCATTTGGATCCAGCGGAAGCTCAAGACCAATACCAGCTTACAGCGTTACCTCTTTCTTTTCAACGCCATCGCCGTTCGACTCCTCAATCTCAGCATCGTCCTGTCCTTTTTCAGTCAAGTCGACCGACTGGCTATAGCCCAGCATAAGATCATTGCAGAGAACAGTATACCTTGAGCTGTAAACCGTATGAACATCTTCAAAGAAGTTAAATCCGGAGTTGAGTTCCCACACTGGCGTGATCACTTTCATCTTGGGATAACAGAGCTTGAGCAGACTTTCTTCCAGGAAAAATTGAAAATCAGGCATCGAAGCAGCCCCAGTTTCCCATAACAGTCTTTCCTCTGCACTTAGGTCATAGCAAGGCTTTCCAGGATCACGGTACGCTTTACCGACCATTCGTCCAACAGGGTTGAGGTCAGGTGCATGGTGTCGGTAGAATTCACGAGTCTCTAGCGTGGGAGGGAAGACTGCAGTCACCTCGAAGCCGTGAATATCTGGCACAAGCGTCGAATGCAATGAATTCTGGCTAGCCAACGTCTGGAATCGAAGGGTCATGGCATTTGTTCCTGAACCAGCCATCGCGAACTTAACCACTTTACGCGCCACGTCGTTTCGCATAAGGAAGTTTCCGTTCTTTCGGTTATTCCAATTATTTTCCTCGACATTCATATCGTAGAAGAAGCCACCGAAGAGAGTAGAGCAGGCCTTGTTGAAATCTCCGGGGCTGGAGGTTGCGAACTCCTGGTTCTGCCACAGTTCTTTGGCTGCGATGTCACACGACCTGCGCGCCTCATCGATATTCTCTTTGTACTCGGGGCATACCTCATGGTAGAGGAGATAGGAGAGGAAATTTCGGATTGTGACAGTGGCTAGCTTCACCATGTCCTCGCTTTCGGGATTGAAAAAGTATGGGTAGTACGAGGTCCTGCCAGATGTTAGCCATATCAACCATGTCTAATTGTAAACTAGGTTATCTTACAGGTACCCCTTCACAACAGCGTTGAAGTCGACTGTAAGCTTCGTACACGCCTGACGGATGTTCGCCTGCCCTTTAGCAATAAGAGCTTGCTCACTATCAAGTTGCTGGAGCTCTTGTTCATCTACTCCGGTGAACATCTTGGGACCGACATCGACACCTCCGTATGCTAGATACCTCATGAAGACCTCGCGTCTCTCAGGCTCCAGGCGACGATTGTTCTGGTATCGCAGGATGGCGGCCTCGATGCGACTAGGACTAGGTCAACACTTGGAGATCATATGACCACAACGAGAACTTACTGGATAAGAGGTCTGGATCTTTTCCATGGCATCTCCAGTTAGTTACAGTCTCACAGCTGAATCGTTTGACTCACATGTCATAGAGCTTTTTCTCTTCCTCATACTCCTTTGGAGTCATGGGTGCATCGACATAGTATTCCTCAAAACCGGTAGGCTTGTTCTATACGTAGTCAGATAAAAATTGATGAGTCTAGGTAGACAGGGGAAGTACTTGAGTACCTTTCCGTGCTTAGCTTTAGACTTAGGCTTTCTCTTCTTCTTTCTCTTAGGCGCAACTAAATCCACAGTAGCCATATTTTTCTCTTCGTCAACAACAGACGGATTCACAGAGTTAGCTAACTTAGCTTGTTCATCTGCAGCCTGGCTAAGTTGAGTCAAGGTAGTGTCACCATCGCTCATAATTGGCTGAGAGGTAGAGTCGGCTTGGTCGTCTGCAGCCTGGACAGGAGTAAGCAAGAAGGATTCTCCACTGTCAACAGCTGCCTGTAGCTTAAACACGGTCGCGCTACCTGCAGTCTTGACGGGATCGGTTACAGTTGCTTCTCCATCGTCAAGACGTGGGTTGTGGGAGGGATTGGCTTGGCTGTCGGTGACCTCTATAGGATCAGCTACAGTAGGTATCCCAGCTTCGACAACTGCCTGGTGAGTAGAGTTGGGTTCATTGTCTATAGCTTCTTGAGGGCCAGTCAGGCTAGCTTCATCACTGCTAACAACCGACTGGTGGGAGTCCTTGACGTCCTCAAGGGGACGGAGGGGCAGGCTTTGAAGAGCCTCAGTATCCTTAGCAGCCATAGCGAGATTAGTGTTCTCTTGGCATTGAAAAAAGATATTCAGTGTAAGGGGGAAGAGAAAGAAACCTGGTCTCAGATGAAAACAAAAAGGGTGACTGGGAGATATGAAAGAAGAAAGATCGAGTGAATGGTCCCAAAACAAGGCATGGTGTGTGCCTATCAAATACTATGAATGCCTGTTCACTAACAAAAAAACAGTCAGATACCCGGTACACTGCAGCTCGTTTGCAATTTTTGTGTTTTATATTCGTGTACTTATCATCTTTCATGCTGTTTGCATGTAGTACAAAAGTCACATCAGCCCTTGGGCAGGGATATCATCAACAACGAAGTCAGCCTTGCTCTTTCACCCTTACTTGTTACTCTTAAGGTGATACTGATAAGTACAATCACATAAATTGGTGTAATCAGTTAGAATCAATACATAGAGACGGAAAGCTGGGAGATATATATAACATATAGTATGGTTACATCGAAAATCTTCCATCTTGATTATTGCCACCAGTCACAATAGAGTACTCGGGCCGTTCCGCTGTTGGGCCTTATCAGATCCAATCTGAAAGATTGGCGTGAATGAGTGAATAGTTTAGACAGACTTGATGGAAGTCCCTCATACGTGTTACTATGGGAGACTTGCTTTAAGATTAGACCCGATTTCTTGCTTGCTCTTAGCCTTCTAAAGTACTGATCAGAGGAGAATACCGCATAGACTAATTATTCTTAAACTTGTTAATTTATAAATTATCCTTTGATATTAGTGCATATTGTAATTTTCAAGTTATCGAAATGGATATCGAGCCTGCTGACACTTAATGTTTCAATGATAGCCCGCTACTGCCAGGTACATTGCACTCTACTTAGAATAGGGGAAAGCTCTTGCGCCGCTAATATATACCTAAACAACACATAATTCACTTGTGGCCCTAGCCCTTCTCCAGACCGAAGTATCATATCACACGGTTGGGCAACCTTTTGTCCTCTTTACATCACTGCCTGAAATGCTCCGTGGGTTTGATTAAGAATCAGGATATACCTAACGCCATGCATCGGTTGTTGTTTCGAAGAGAAAGAGCGAAGCCGACAAATCCATACATCGACGGATGGAGGTTTACTGTGCGACAACATATTGCCCCTCCTCCTACTCCAATGAGTGATTCGTTCGGCTTGAATGATAAGACTGGAATGAAGGAAAGAAGGAAGCTTCATCCGGTCCAACGATGCATAAAGCACCCTCCACTGCGGGGATCTGACGGGCCATTTAGTATTGAGTTACAAATCTGCAAGATGCTACAGGTTGGCAATGGCCAAAATGCTCAGCTGGTTCTCGTTGAAGTCATTAGTGATGTGCCATTAAAAGGCTTGGAAAAGGGGACGCGAGTAGTGGCGAAGATATATGACCCTTTGTACCTGGATGATGACGGCGGCTTTTTGGACCCTTTCGTATGTGTTGACAAACACTACACGCATGAAGTAGCTGCATACATGGAATTCTCAGACGTCCAGGGTTCCATGGTCCCCCAATACTACGGGTCATTCTCCTTGGCGGTGCCTGTTGACGCATCCACTACACGCGACGTCCGTCTCATCCTCATTGAATATATACCTGGGGCTTCAATGCGGGATCTTTCTCCCCGAGAAGTACCGCGACGAGACCGACAGAAAATCATGAGGGCTATTGTCCAGTTCGAAACTTTGGCGTACACCCGGGATATTGTTCTACCAGATCTCCAACCGAGAAATGTCATGGTGACCAACACTTCTACCCGCGAAAAAGCCGTTTGCATTGATTTTGGTGATGCACTCTTCGGCCGTGGGAGTCCTTTCAACAGTCCTGTGATTGACGCGCATCTCCTCCCAGGCACTTACATTTCACCCTTGCTGCGATGGCATGCAGCCTTCAGAACTCGCATGCTTGATTTTGCCGGTTGGATTGATTGGGATTGGCAACCGTGGCTTGAGACGGAATTCAAACATACAGCTTTCACGATTACCTCAAGAATTCGAGAGACATTCCTTCCAAGCCATGTGTTGGAAGCTTGGTGGCAATCTCGAAAGAATAGGGAGCTTTCTTGACTGGAAGTCTTACTTTACTGGAATGAATAACGGATGAAAATTAGGTATCGACTATTGCGCGAATGGAATAGCATCTTTGGGCCAAGTCTAATCACATTTCCTGGATATGACTTGGGTCAATTTGGAAGATCGTTTCTTGCCATATCCTGTGCTGGTTTTGATTTGAACAGCTGGTTCGCTGGACGGCGCTTGGCCATTTGGTGTATTTCTGCCAGCCTCCGAGCAGTCTCTTCTTTTCCTTCTTTTATGATTCCTTTGTTTGTCGCGTTACTCTCTTCTCCCTTTTCACGCCATGTTTCAATTCCTCAGGATAAATCTGGTTTCCTGTAGTGCAAAGTGGGGTTTGTCTAGGTAGATCTCAACCATAATAGCATAATGTGAATATCCATTCGAGGGAGATTCATCAAGATTTAAATAAATAAGAGAAAATCACGGACATGTCGATGTTCTATGTGACATGCAGGACGCTGAGGCTACGTTTCAATTGAGTTCCTGTATGGTTGACAGGGAGAATGCAGCGCTAGAGTGGAAAGGGAAAAGACGTCAGTGCTGGAGCGACTCCGAGGTTCCACGTTTTTAACCTTAAGATTTATTTATCCGTGACTAAGTCCGTTTAAGGGGACTTCCCCAGAGTGATGGCACGAAATTCCCCCCTGCTTGCCGATCATTAATATTGCACCGTTCAGCCTCCTCTTGCTTACCTTGTTTGTCTCTCCTTTAGTGTCCTTTCTGCTGCTCCTTTCCCCTTTCATTTTCTCCAACCTAATATTCTGCTTCACCCCCCTGTCCTTTATCTTGTCCATCCTTGATCCCATCGTTTGATCGTACCGCGATCTATGGGATATTGCCATAGAATTCTGTCATCTTACCTGCATAAACATCACTTTTTTGCTGTTTAACAAAAATTGCCATAAAAATGCCATCCTCGTCGAGGTCAGATAGCTCCAAGGCTCAAAAGCTGGACAATGACAGTTTCGTCGCTTTTGACCATGCTGCGGCTGGACAGTAAGTCCTCTCTATCCGCCTTTGCTCCCGAACCAGGCAGGAATACCCTTGCAGCAAGAGATGGTTACGCATGTGGTTCTCCAAATCGCATACCAGACTGCACATTTTAGACTTCCAAATATGGAAACTAACTATAATAGTGAGGGCGTTCGCTGTACCCCCTCCGGCTCTTTCATCGCGAAGCCTTGCACTCCCGCAGAGGTGGCGTTCTACGAGTCCTGCGCCCTCCACCCAGCTTTCGCCGAATTTATTCCGACCTACATCGGAAGTTTGACCTCTGCAGATGAACAACAACAGCCGCTTGCGCTCGCCAGTGCCCAGCCGGGCGCTATCGTTCTTCCTAGCTCCGATTCGTCCGAAGTATCGACCGCTGTCGCAACCCCCCAACCGAATGGAGACGCAAATGCGCCCAACGCAGCAGCAGCAGCAGCAGCAGCCGTGGAGCAGAATTGGGTTCCATCGGGTGGAAAGAAGATTGACACGGGATTGTCAATTGTGTTGGAGAATGTCGCATGTGGATTTAAACGACCGAACGTCTTGGACGTCAAATTAGGCGCAAGATTGTGGGCGGACGATGCGCCGCTTGCGAAGCGAACGAAACTGGACGGTGTGTCTAAGGAGACGACTAGCTCCAGCCTGGGGTTCCGAATTGCCGGGATGAAAGTGTGGACTGGTGTTAATGGGGAGAACGATGAAGGGGGCAAGACCAACCCGTATGCGACTAAATATGAGGGTTCAGAGGGCGTAAAGGGCGAGGTCGTTGAAAAGGACGGCTACCGGCGTTACGATAAGTGGTACGGACGTGCATTCAGTGACAAGAATGTTAAGGAGGGTTTCGAGACTTTCCTTGCTGGCGCGAAGGCTGGCTCGGTTGACCGCTCGAAGCTTATCGCTAGGAGACTGGCCGATGAACTAAAGAACCTGCAGGAGGTTCTCGAATCCGAGGAGAGTCGGATGTATTCCGCCAGTGTCTTGATCGTCTATGAGGGTGACCCCGAGGCGATGGAGATGGCGCTTGAGGAGGAAAAGAAAGTCAAAGAAAACCCAAAAGAGGACCCAGAGGAGGATGAAGACGACGAGAGTTTTGAGCTTCAGCTCCAGCAAGACGGCTCTGTTCAAGTGGTGGATCTCCCGGTTCAGAAAAATGGTCAACCTCAGCAGGCCATTAATATCAGCATCGATCCGGAAACCATTCAGATGGGTGATTCGGATATTGAAGAGGACGAGGAGGAACCTCCGAAGGCGCATGATCTCCGTCTGATTGATTTTGCGCACGCCAGCTGGACACCCGGTCAGGGACCGGACGAAAATGCACTCAAGGGAGTACGAAATCTGGTCACAATCCTCAATGAGCTTGCTACGGAGTAAATGTACAAGTTATCATCTGGACATGTATCCAATCGTCGCTGGCGACGGGATATCATACTCATGCGTCTGTTTATCAATGTATTAGTGAACTGCCAAGTAGTGTCTGGATGCTACGCTCTATGTTAAAGATAGACTCTAGCAGCAGTAAATAGAATAAAGCGATAACTAATCTCCTTCCACGATCGAAGTAAACCATCTCCTTCCCGCCTTAACATTCCCCCAACCCAGCGCCATACACAATCGCAACCACTAGCTAACACATCAATTGCTTGCACTTTTCAAGCCTTGTTTCTCCCTCATTATAGACCCTCCAGGCTCCAGCGGAACCAGAACCTGTCCTGAGCAGTATCTAACGCCCAATAGCTGGAATCCGGAGGTAGCTCGCTTTCCAGTATCCTGGGACATTGGAAGGCGCTGACTAAGCCAATACAACGCCGCTCCGAACAATTTGTATCGGAACTATCGCAACAGCGAAACCAACCCCAGCAGCTGCCAACAAAATGTTTCCCACCCGTGCCCTCCTGGGGCGTTCCGTCTGGAAAGGTGAGTTTCCCTCCCCCGAAGCCTACAGCGATCACAAGCCCCAAGACAGACACAGCTCCGCTAACACAATCCATCGCAAACAGGCCCAAACATCGTCCCGTACGTTCATCCCATCAATCAATAACCCTCGCCAAATAGACCTTGAACCGAAGCAACATCCCGAAACAAGCTCCCCATAGACATCACTCGGACCCTATATATGATATCGATAACTGACAGGGCTGGAATCCCACTAGTCTCCCTCTCCCCCGGAAGCTCCCTCCCCCTCCGAACACACCCCCGATCAAGACGCAAAAGCGCGGAGCAACTATTCTCCCTAACTTCGTGGGCTTGCGGTTCTCGGTGCACAACGGGAAGAATTACCAGGATGTTCTGATCACTGAGGAGATGGTCGGACGGAAGCTGGGTGAATATGTCGCGTATGTGGCTTTTTTTCCCCTTCTTCTTTTTCTTTTGCTGTTGGGACGTTTTTGTCGATGGCTGACTTGTTGGTGGTGTGCATCTACAGGACCCGGAAGAGGTTTACGTATAAGCAGTCGAAGAACAAATAGATGGTTGGTTCTGTTTGGGCTGTGTGGGTTGTGCTCTGGGGATGGGCAATTGCCTGACTTGAGGTCTGCGGGGAGGATTTACTATTCTCTATTGGCGTTTTTCGTATTCTTGTATATCTATGTCGCATATGTTGAATGTAAAATTAGCCGTTACTGTCACTGTGGAGTCAGGTCAATCAGTATCATTGAGTCCATCTTATGGTCTATTCTTCGGTTCTTTATAACGCATAAGGGAAAAAAAAAAAGCAAGGCAATCACTGTCGGCATGAAGTAGTGCAAATTGGATTATCTCCGTCGATTCTTCACCATCCCAAACGCCTATGCAAAATCTCGCGTGGTAAAATTTTAGAAGCCCAAATGCAGGATATCGTTTGTCCCCAGCCCAGTATTTACGCCAGTAAGCACACCCCCTTCCAATTAAAGTCGACGTTCAATCTTCAGTCGACAGCGATCTAGAACGTAATCTCCAAGATGGGTATCGCCATTCCCAAACTAGTCGTCGACACATGGAGTACAGTCTCAGGCTCGCGTCGTCTCAGGACGCGGAAGCAAGAATATGCTGCCATCTTGCGCCTCAAATTGCCCAGCCAATGGCCCACGGGGCCTCTCGTCGTGGTACCCCATCGCCCGAACTCTATCGGTAGAACTCGCCTCTCTTGACACTCACGCCGTACTCACCAACCGCCATTCCCAGATCTTCCATGGTGAGCACTGTCCGTCCTTGCCCGGAGCCTCCTGAGCCACCACCGCCAAAGCCGGGCCTTTGGATTCCTAGATGTGTATTGGCTTTGCCCTTGCCTGCATCTCCGCCCGAGGCGCCAGCGGCAGCTCCTGCTGCACCAGCGCCAGACGCCCCAGTGGGCACGCCGAGACCCGACGCGGCGTTAAGACTGCCCATTGGGTTGCTGGCGGAGGAGCTGTTAGAAGCCCGAATACGTGCGTATTGGTAAGAGTCCGCGGCAATATCAGCAATGAATTTCTGGGTCGCCAAAGCGAGAAGTCGGGCTAAGTGTGGGGGTGTTTGGTTGGGACCATTCCCCGGGGGTGGTAGGCCGGCAAGGGTAAGATAATGAGCTGTTACAGCGTCAGGGATCTATCGAAAATTAGTTTTTGTATGATCATGACCCGGGTTTTATCGTATAGAATGAATGAGAAGGATCATTCCCTAAAGGGAAGGAGGGGGGGGGGGGAGAAAAACTTACAATAGGCGCATACTCATCCATTTTGCCCAGGAACTCGCGCAAACTCGTCTCCTTCTTCGATGGTGCTGCTGCCGTCGCAAAAGCGTCGACTGATGTTGCGGTCTGGATTGGGTTCCCTACCGCAGGGTCTTCCGCATCGGTTGCGTTTGTCATTTTGGTGTCGTTGCTTGCGTTCATATCAATATCTTGGTCGATGGAAGCGTCCAAGGCAGTACCATCTGCTGCCTCGGGGTCAGGGTTCGGAACAGCTGTCGCCCCGGATGAAGCTACTGGTTCACCAGATGCCGAGGCGGATGACGCTGAGGGTTCTTGGGAGCCAGGCTGTGACAAAGGTGGTGGTTGCGACGAAGGTGGGACAGGGGTCTGTGATGGCGCTTGGTCGGCCATGGTGAGAACAAAGGAAGTACCAGGTAAGGCGATCAGGAGATTGGGTTGTAAAAAAGCAAATTATCCGTGTTTGGCAGTGAGCGAGTTGGAACAGGGTACGTCGGGGTCCGATGAATCGCGGCGATACGTCGATGTGAACAAGCGGAGAGAGCTTAGCTTTCTTTACCCGTGCGCGGCCCAACGTGACTGACGGACTCTCCGCGATTAAATGCCGATAAATTTACCCTTCTTCTACCATTTACCCCGAACAATGGGACCGGACGCTTGACATTTCGTATAACTCACGCGTTATCATTTCATGTTATGCAATAAAAGTACATTCATTGTTCCATATAATCTCCTCCTGTTCGTGAAGCACCTATTTACTGTTACAAAACGTCCCATATCGAAACCATATATGGAATGCCAACCCGCCATTACTCTTTCAACCCAGATAAAACCATTAAATAAGCAGAGGGGCTTTTTGTAGCAACCAGACACAATTGAAAGCTTAGAACGCGGGCGACAAACAACTGCCCGGGGCAAGAAAAAGAAAGGGGAGAAAGAAAAAAAAAAAAAGAGACAGAGAGATCCAGTCCAGAAAGGATTCAAGCAAAAGAGGAAGAAAAGCGAGGGCAGGAAGATTCAATCTACTGCCCAAGATGCATATTTGGATCAACAGGATCCTGATGGTGTGGGTGATGCTGGTGCTGGTGATGTTGGTGATGCTGGTGCTGTCCGAACTGATCTCCATGCACCTCCTGCCCAAGGGTCTGCATCAAATTCTGCTCAGCAGTTTGATCGAATGCGGCATGAGCACCGGCATCAGGTGGTAAACTGGGAGACGCCGACATGCCGTCATGACCGTGTCCTAAGGCAACCGGCTGAGGATGTGCGCCAGCTAGGGCCATCATTCCTTTAATTCCTTCGACATGAGCTTTGTCTTCTTCTCCTTGCTTCTTTTGCCGCTCTCGTGCTTCACGCTTGGCAGCCTGGGCGGGCGCACGAGTTTTCAATTCACCAGTAACAAACTTCAGGTAATAGGGAACTTCGATTCCACTCTTAAGGAAGAAGAGTTTCAGATTGCGCGCCTTGTCTTTGAGCTGAACCTGATTCCGATCTTTTAGTGCTTCACTAATAGTACCTCCTGGACCAAACATAGCTAGTATCTGACTCCAGTGGGGCCCCTTGACACGATCCAGGCCAGCCATCAATGCGTTCTCCTCTTCTGTTGTCCAAGGTCTACGCTGGCTTGGTAGGCCCGACTTGCGGCTGCTGGGGGATGACTTCGCCGATGCTGCCATACGAGCCCGCTCGTAGAGAACTTGGGTCGGCTGAGATTGCGAATAATGAGGTATGCCAGGCATGTAGCCATGATTGGCCGCGGCAGAATTTGGCCTTCCAGGCATGGAAACTGGGGCGCCATGGTTGTATTGTTGGAAATTAGCCTGGATTGGCCCCTGCTGAAAGGTAGGCTGCGTAGGTTGTGGTTGATAACCTGGTGGCGTAGGACTTGGCTGATACTGCTGATGATGAGGGTTCTGCTGAGGTGGAAGCTGGCCACTTGGTTGCGCAGGAGCATATCCATGATAAATTTGCGCACCTTGCTGGGTTGGGTGATGAGGTACATGTTGCTGCTGGGGTTGCTGCTGTTGTTGAATTGGGTGTTGAGGCTGCTGGGGCGGCGGCGGCTGGGTTTGTTGTTGGGGCTGTTGAGGTTGCTGTTGGTGATGGTGCTGTTGCTGTAGCTGCTGCTGCTGCTGCTGCTGTTGCTGTGACTGCTGTTGAGAGCGTCTCAGCCCATGGCCCTGCAATGCAATCTGTGCTGCACGAGCTGCACGAGCAACGAGATCGCCATGCATGTTTCTGTCGACAGGAACGTCGGGAGGCTGAGAAGCAACTGGAAATTGGCCTTGAAGGGGAGCGTTGCTTGGTTCTTGCGCATCCCCACTCGAAGAGGATGGCTGGCGTCCTTTAGCTATCTTCTTCGACTGAATCAAATTAGTACTGGAGATACTCTTGACTGAAAGGGACAGCTGGGGCATCAAACCTGCTGATTACTGATCGTATCAAAATTCTTTGTGACATAGGAGCTAAGATCCCTGAGAAAATCTTCCCAGTGATACTTGTCGGGCAAGGCCTTCATCGCTTCTTCGTTATTGACATCGTTGAGGAGGATATCACGGCGCGACTTGGCGCGATTCACAAAATCGGTTTCGCTCGGGGCAAGTTGACGAGTGCCTGGGCGCCTTTCAAGTAGACGCTGCTCTAAGTCGTCGGGAAACAAGTCGTACAGCAGCTCAGTCCGTGATCGTTCCGTGTTGTTCATTGAGGCAATGAACGCCTGTGTTTTCAGCTCTAGGAAGAGAGCCCCTTGTACTTTGAGTAAACGACCACCCTCCGGGACAAAGACATCGAGGAAGTTATCATTCAGCTCGGAAAACCCAATTTCTTGTGTTCCAAAGATGCTGGAGACAAATGAGGCAAGGTTGGCCTTCCTGATGATGTCAACTTGAGAAGACTCTGTGAGCTCAAGTTCGGTAGCAGACAGGAAAGACTTTTTGGTCGAGTACACTTTCTTGGTGTGGTCGAAAAGCGACCGCATGGTAGCATAGGCCTGTCCATTCTCGGAATCTGGCTCGGAGACAAAGGAGGTGATATCCTGGTAGGTAGATTTTGCCAGCAGAGATAGAATTTGGGTAGACTGAGCGGACGTTAGAACATAATTTGAGTCATACAAAGAGGAAGTGCAGTTCCAAGACAATGCTTACCAGGTTGTCAAGAATGGGCAAGCTTTGAATTTTGAGGTGGGAATTTGCTTTGACAAACACCATTCCTTTTGGAGCCGACTGGCCAGAAGTATCGGCTAGTTGCTGCTGTCCGATAGCGCATTGCTCCTCAACGCGTTCCGCATGGTTCATAATGCTTGAAATTACTGTAGCTATGTCCGTATCAATGTCCTGGTTGGGTTCTGGTGCCACCGTGCCTTCGGCGGGTGTCTCGATGTGACTAGTAGTAGGTTTGTCATCATGGCGTTCTACCGTGTCGACTATACTAGGGCCGAGGGCTGAGGCCAGCTCTTCTTCGATCTGATTTCCTGGTCCTTGGTCCACGATAGTGGGCGGTTGTGGTGGAAGTGAGAGGTCTCCTGGTTCCGACTTCAGGCGCGGCTTCTTGGAGGCTCGAGGAGAGATGGCACCGTCGTCTTCTTCAAGGGGGCGAGACATTTTCGGGGCGACTGTAAAATACTGAGTCAATGTTCGGCTTCACTTCCATGTAATGATGTAGGAGAGCCTTTTGAGTGCTTTCAAGTGAGAATAATGGGCATCCTTCCCTGCTAATAGGAACGGCCGGACGGAGCAAAGGGTTGCTGGGAGGAAGCGCGCGTAACTTACCATTAAGATCCTCATCCTGGGGGATAGAAGTTGGAGGAAGCTCAGAAGAGTCCTTCCCATCAATAGACGGCCTTACAGCCTGTGAATTCACCATGTTAGGAACAGTCAAGTCGGTCTGCATAGGACGTTGACTTCCAAGAGCAGAAATAAGGGCTTAGGGGTAGGGCGCAGGCGTAGGGCTTGCGAGAGGATGAGACGGGCGGATAAATGGCGTGACAGAATTTTCGCCGGGCGGAAAGCTGACCGTCGGGGCCTGAGGCAGCCACGAAGCAACACCACTCGGCAGCATGTATGGCAATAAATGAATCTAGTAAGGAGAAACACGATCGAATGTCTCTTGTTTCTTGCAGTTCAAAATTTATGTGTTACTTTAATCTGGGCATATCCTTAAAAGTCCTCATAACTACCAGGTTCTAGGGTGAATACATACAAGTATGATGCATGTGGCCTCAGGCACTTGTTTCAGCTGCGGAGGTACCTCCGTCCTGTACCTGATCAATCTGATACCTAGCCACGGAAACATCCCTGGATAGTATCTAAGACTTCTTCTTTTGATCATACCATAACTTAGATTTGCAGGATCAAATTTCCAAGGACACTTCCATTCATCTGTACCGTACTTACCTGACCGCCACGGTTGCTTTCGTTGGGATGCTACCTTCCTCAGTCTACACGTCATCGATGGACTACCGTTCCATAATGAAATATCGTCTCTTGAGTTGCAATTGATCAACGCTCAACGAGTCTATCTTGGTACTTGACTAACTTTTTGCAATATTTTATATGGAAAACAACCCATCGAATGATACTTCCTTCCGGGAAGGGAAAGAAGCCAACCCGACCGTTGAAGGTCAACAGCTACTAAACCGAGTGTCTTACCTATCGATATAGACCTCCAGTGGAAATTAACTGCAGCTGCTGATATCGCGGGTATTTGGATACTTTTGTTTGTTATTGGTCTAACAATCGCTCTGAGCTATATAAACTCGTGGGCTACATCGCTTTGCTGAGTGTTTACTCAGGACGAGGCTTTGTGAAGCTACCATCGCACCATTCCGGAGGTATACACTGTCAAGAATACCCACTGGTACACGGCGCCAGTTACGAATGAAGTATGACTTTATGTCGTCATTTCCCATGGACTTGCCAAAGTCAAATGGATGTTACCGGAGTCTAGGCCTCAGAGCTTTCATCCCAATGTTTCTAGCTCTTATACATTCCTCTCCTCCTCCATGTGCCTGGCCTTAGTGAACTGTAATACACCCCTTTCTCCTCTCGCCATCTAGGGGCTTTTACTCGCCCTGTTCTGGATCTTTTATATGATATTAATGAAAACCTCCAATAAGATATACCCCTTTCATGAGAAGAACCATTTGATGATCCTGTGCCCACTATGTTAATCTTTAATCTCCATGTTATCACTGCGGCGGCAGTATTACACACATCCCTGGCCGCTGCCCAAGATCTGGAAGAAAAGGTGTGGGCAGTCGTTGCCTACAACCTTTATGGAGATAGTATTCCAGCAGCCCTACCTCGTCCTAAAGCCTTGACGCCATATGGGGCGAATCAGTTGTATGCGGCAGGGTCTGTTTTCCGGGACCGTTATGTTGCAATACATGAAAGCAATAACGCTTCAGTTACAAGGATCCAAAACATATCGCCGTATTTAATGGATGCTGAGGAGGTGGATGTGCTTTCGACCACTGATCCGTCAGTTGTTGCGTCTGCTCAGGCTTTCATGCAAGGCCTTTACCCACCGCTCGAGATGTCGTTCAACGCAACATTCTCCGATCCTTCATTCCAACTTGCCAATGGCTCAATAGCCACTGCTCCTTTGGGTGGATATCAATATCCCCGAATTATCACTCTTGATGCGGCGGACCCGCGATCAATCAAGCTGGACGGAGATACAGGTTGCCTGCTGCACCAAGTTGCCGATACCGAGTACGAATACAGTCCAGATGCTGAAGAGATCAAGCAGGATTCAGCAGCCTTTTATAGCAGAATTTACCCACTGTCTTTGTCGGGAGTATTGGATCCTTCTTCGGCCAATTATGCGAATGCGGTTATGATCTCAGAATACTTGGACTACGAGTCTGTGCACAATGAATCATTATTGCATAACATCAACCAGGATGACATAGACCGTGCTCGTTCTCTTGCGGACCGCTACGTTTTTGCAACGAATGGTAATATGCCCTCGGCAGGGACAAATGTCAGTGACCGTATCCGCACTGTTGCTGGACGCACCTTAGCCTCAAGTATTCTGGATGCTTTTAACAACAACATCGACTATCGAGGTGCCAACGGGAAAATGACACTCCTGTTTGGTAATGACGAGCCTGCTGTCGCTCTTACATCCCTTATGCAGCTGGCGTCGCCAAAGCATGGAAATTTCTACGGACGTCTTACGCCCGGTGCATCAATGGTATTTGAACTTTACAGTCTGGAGAATAACTCCAGTCCAGCGTACCCCGATCCGTCTCAGCTTTACATCCGATTTCTCCTACGAAACGGAACCCACTCGCCCGACTTCCGATCCTATCCACTCTTTGGACATGGACCCAGCAATATAGCTATTCCTTATACAGAATTTCAAGCAGAAATGGAGAAGGTTTCGGTGGGATCAACGAAAGAATGGTGTCTTCTTTGCAACTCACAAGCTACGTTCTGCTCTGGCGTCTTTGATGGGTATGAGAATCGACCAACTAGTGATAAGGGCCTGAGTCCTGCAGTTGGTGGTGTCATTGGGGCAGTTGTTACACTTGTAGCGATTGCTCTCATTTCAATCCTCGGATTTCTAGTGTGTGGTTTCCGCATGAATCGCACTCGGCGGTCAAGCCTCGGAGGCTTCAAAGGCAACCGCAAAATGGCAAGTGATTCTGATGTCACATTCAAGAATCCCACTTGGGAGGATATCAAGCCAGCGGATACCCAAGAGGCTAATGGCAGCGGTGCTGGTATCACTGTCGTGAGAGGGCATGAGCGCACAGGCAGCTGGGAAATGAAAAGTCAACAACAGAGTAAGAACAATAATGAGCAAGCCACATCTCCGTTTAATGTACCAGAGGAGGACGAATGGCAGATCCATAGCGCTATGCAACCAGTCGCAGCCCGTGAAAGTGTGTAGTGTGTTGCCTTTGGAGAATATTGTTCGCACTTTCTTATGTACTGTTGTTCTTGGACGCCCTTCGTTTCAATTTCAGGCCTTATTTATTCATTCTATCTTAGTTATATCTAACTAGTGATATTGTAATATTTATAACTGCTTGTGAGCAGTGCTGTTTTATATTGCTTATTTATAGTAGAAACAAAAAGCCAAATATCAGTCACGAAGCCGGAGTGCCCAGCTGTGTGCACTTTCCCGATCGGGCAGCCAGGCCATGGACCTTCTGAAACAAACAACAACTCGGGGTCTGCACTTCCAGGGCAACTCTCCTGTGTCATCTCTCTTCTGCCTCGCGGTACACGAGAGAGACATGTCTTCCGTCTAGTCACGCTTCTTCATCTTTCCCTTCCTAAATAGCAATCATGAAGAAGTATGACATCCAAACTCTACTGGCTTTGAGCCAAAACGCGCGTATAGAGCTTAATAAATTCAGCGACCAGGCACTTGGCTGTATGTACACTTGTTTACATCGAACAACCATGCAAGCTTAATGCTAATGATGCTCAACTATTGATCTGCGACGCAGATAATTTGCTCCGCCAAAACCAAACAAACACCAACGCCTTAACTGAACAATCGGTCAATCGGTCAAGAACAGTGTCGAATATTTCACACCAGACTGAAATTTCTCTAAGTCGCGTACAGTGTCCAATTCGCGCGCCAAAAGATCCTCCTCGATCCAGTCGTGCACAGACTGATGCTGGCTTTGCGCGATTTCTGAAGGATCATACATCCCCTAAACACCAGCGCGTTACCGCCGGTGGTCGTATCGTCCCTATGGAGCCACAAACCCCTGTGCCTAAATTAAATTCGCCTGTGCAGAAGAAGCAGGCAACCGATCACGAGGTAGAGGCGCTTGGGTCTCTTCTAAGGATCGAACGCGAAAGTGCATCCGGAAATATTTCAGTAGGGCCAATGGAGTCGAACTCTAATAGAAGCGACATATCAAGGAGCTCTGTCGGCCCTACTGGAATTCTCCCGGACTTTGCAAAGCTATCCCTCGCAAATGGCATATTTGACCAAGCATCTCAAGGATCAGGATACCCGCCGATTATTCCGTGGCCCGCGCCGGGATATGCTGTACCTTCCGGATTTCCCGTTGCGTTCAACAATCAGCAACTTCCCCGCGTTGATCAATACCCTCAAATGGCATATGTGCCGGCATTTCCAGATCCCACAATGTATAGTGCTGGTTCGGGTATGCGCTCAAGCTTCCCGGATATGTACCAAGGCTTGAATATGCAGGGTCCTATGTCTTCTTTACCAGCATCATTTCAGCCACACTTGGCTGTGTCAACAGCATCTTCTGACTTTGCATCATGCAGTAACGCTGCTAGTGCGGGTTCTTCCTCAGCTTTCAGTCAGGACCAAATGAGTTATGAACCTGGCTATCCAACTTTTGCGCCTCAGGTATATCAATTTGCCGGTAATCAGTTCCCAGCACTCAAACAACCACAGTATCTCTCAGGAACGTCCCAAAGAATGCCGCATCTGAAATGCTTGGACGAAGCTAAAATGCAGTATGAGTCTCTTTCAGCTCAGCTCTCCCGTCTTGACAGGTATATGGCTATACACACCTGGGATATAGACTCTCGGTCGAAAAAGGTAATGGTTGAACAGCGAAAGAGTTTGGTGCGAGAGTTGGACGTAGTCCGAATGTATAGAGAGCAGCTGGAGCTGATTTTTGGCAAGCCAAACATGAACGGTTCAAGCGACCAGCAAAGGGTCAATGCTGATTTACTCGTACCGCCTAGTGCCTATCTTACAGGAAGTACGGCAGACTATCATGGGTTTTTAGGGCCAATGTCTTCATCATCCAGTGCGAGCTGCGCAGGTCAGACATTGCCTGCATACTTGACTCCACCTACACTTCCCATGTTTTGCCCAGACAGTGAAACTTCCATCCCAGTGTTTCCGTGGCAAACCTTAGGGAATCCAGACTCAGCTGTAGGTGTTAAAGATATTTCCGCAAACAGGACTCTCGGAGTTCCCTATTTGTCTCAGCAAAAAAGTGAACTGAGAACGAACCTAAACGTAAACCAACGAGACAGGCAAATCTACACCTCAACTTTCAGCAATGGGTCTGACAGCACCGGTGATGAACAGACATCATCTTGGATGCCATCGCCCTTAGATCTTCAAAACCTGTATCACAAAATCGAAGAGGTCACAGAGCGGGGTGAACCTGTTGGCAGACTACTCAAGGAGTTGTCTGTTATTACTACACAGCTCGTAAAGCAGAAAAGGGAAGGAAGAATATCTCATCGGCCAACACGAGGTAAACAGGGGTTGCCGTCACTTCCAAGCGGTAAACCAGGTTCAGTGAGAATGACCACCAATGGCAGGCCAGTGAAACATGAAGGACATCTCTGGGGATCCGAAGCTCATCCTCGAGAAGCTGTCAAAAGCTGCAGTGACACGTCCTCTACGTCAGACAATGAGGCAAATGGGAAGCTCTCTTCATCTTATGTGTCCACAACGGACTCATGGGCTACTGTTCATGAAAGAAAGTAAGCAGTACTTCTGAAAGCTTATCTCTCTCTCATTTTCAGATTCCTAACAATAGCAGCAAGCGCCTAGTTAGCATGGGCTCTCTGGAAGATCCTAAATATGGGAAGAATCCGGAAACCATTTGGGAAAGGTAAAAGTTACCCAAACATATGCGTAAACCTTACTCACAGTATGCTATAATAGCCCCCGACCACTTTCCAAGCACAATCTTGTGTCAGCTGAGACACATGCTTCAGGTGCTCTACAGAATATTGGATGGGTCCCGGGACGATTAGAAGACAGGGAAGACATCAAGACAAGCAACATTACCACGCTACATCGTGCCCACAAAATTCGTGGAGACCTAGACATGCAGAATATGAAGCTGCCAATATCGTCTTTGAATACACACCTCTTGAGCAGAAATCGGGGTTTAGTGTTTCAAAAAACAGCCGCTTTGGCAGTTCCTCAAAACGTCAACGTACAGGCCTATGTACCCTCTTTTGACGGCCCTGGGGATGCGCCTAGAAACGAGACAAGCCAACGAACAATGGAAACCGGCGATAGGCAGATGCAGGGGACCGTACTCTATAGCTCGCCCCAAGAGACTCGACCATGGTATATGCCCAAGCAGCGCCCCAAGCCTAGTCGGGAAACCCTACGTGACTTCTTTCGCCAAGTTAGAGATGAAGAGCGACGTGAAATGCGCAACTCTCAAAACGAGGGTCAATCTAATAGCCGATAAAGCAATCGTCCCCATGGCCCCAGACGCAGCTGCATTATCCTTCATGGTCTTTGCATTCCTTCACATGTTATTCTTGGTTTTTGTTTTCAGTTCCTGACTGTTTGTTCTGACCACTACAAAAAAAAGAAACAGAAAGAGTACACAAGTGAGTAAGCGATTTGGACAAGGAGTGTGGCAGACTTTTGGATAACGATGTTAACTTAAATACAGGAAGCACGGTTGGTAATCGATACAGCATTAGGATGCATAGTGTTTTTGAACCCCTTTGTATTTTTCACCTTGGGTCGACCCTTAGGAGAGGGGGCTTACGCTTTTGTCTGAAAACGAAGGTGTTTGAATAACTAGTGTGCATGATATTCTCGGATAGTTATGTTTCGAGGCTTTCGGCTACCTCAATTCTCTGGAAGGGTAGGCTCCATGTCCATTTGGCGACTACCGAAGGCGGGCTATCTTGTTTCTCGGCGGATATCTCTATACGAGTTTAGTCTGAATCAAGTTTCCTGGTTGAAACTGCTTACATAGACTGGGCTCTGCCGCTCGGAACAGAACCACCTAGCATTGGGACTGCGTACTTGACATGTACACACTCACTCAATTCTAAAACTGGTTCACTTGGCGGGCTGCGAGTGAGAAAGGACCATCATACCGTAGGCCTCATGAGAGGTTGTTGTAACGGTCCTTGGCATGAATTCACCAGCGTGAGACCCACTTATTTACTTAGGGTACATATGATCGGCGTATCCCCCGACTAGTTCGATACTAAATGTAAGTAGCAGGTGAGGTAGGACGTGCATCTGGCAACAGTCCCTCAATGAATTTGTAGGATTCCTGTCCTGCAAGGATGTGCTTTTATTGGCAATTGTAATGATAAATGTCCAGCCCGAATTATCCCTGTGATTTGCAAGTAGTGAAACACATTTCGGACGTTTTGGTAACCCGGAAACCAATGTCACTTCCAAAGAAACATAAAGAACGATACGACTCGTAGTCAAAAGCGTAAACCGCTGGCAGTGGATCAGGAATGTATTGATACGGAAGAGCTGCCGCCACGGTCAACAGTTTCGAGGGTCCACCCTGGAAATGGGCTACATACTACTACTACTAGTAGTAGTAGTAGTAGTAGTAGTAGACACTTGGTGCCGCACTCGCTGCTCTGCAGTTCCTACTCCTTCTGTGGTCACGACAAGCTCAGAGTCCGACTATGACAAACGCCTACGAAACCTGGTTCTCAACCGACTTTTGACAGTTTCAAGCCCCAATATCGTAAGATTTTACCACCTTACCTGAAAGTTGGTCGGAATATCATTGCCATTGTCTTGATGCACTGAGAAGGTCTTTCGAGTCGGAAGGCTACTATAAAGATAATCCCCCCGGGAGCTCGAGGATATTCAGATTGGTTGATTATGCTGGTGCTGATTTTGTCCTTTATGAATCGTTGATACAAAACCGATGTGAACACAATCTCGATCATTGCGTTAGATCAGTTGCAGCCGTGACATTGAGACCAGTCTATCAGGCGAGGCATAACAGACCTCTCCTGGTACGTTTCAGTGAGGCGGAACACAAGCATACATGGCGGAATTCCGATTCAATTGAACAGTGGGTACACTTGAAGGGGGGCAAGCAGGGGGGCGGTTCACAATGTGAATCAGTTTCGCGTTGCAAAGAAAAAAAAAAAGTGGATCTAACATTTACGCGAGATTATTTTTATTTCATCCTCGTTTAGTTGTCTCCTGAGGCGAAGCATTGGTAGCCTCCATCTGGGTCCTTTTGCATGGGTCTCGGCTGAGCCCGTGCTTTGAATCCTTTTGGAGGGTGTCATACACAGTACAGTATTCAGCTCTGAGACATCAACTTCTCGTTTGGGTACGGACTGTAATGGGAAATGTGATATGATGCATGGGGGCGTCCGTATAGATATCAATCTACTGTGGCGTGACGAGGCATTTGTCACATTGTTCGAACTAACTAACGAGTACTTATCACTCAAAAAGATTGATAATGAACTTGAATGCGGGAGAGAGATTTCATTGCCAAGATGATGCGCCCAGCCACGCTAGTCCCGGTTTATTCCTTCCCACTGGCCAATGACTTGCAAGCGAGGAACCATGTTTCAACCTTCGGCTGTCATTTGGGGCAATTTTGGGTTGGAGAGATGGAGAACAGGAGGAGAGAGGAAGCGGAGGAGACGAACGAGAACATGAAAATAAAAAAAAAAAAAATTCAGCATAACGACAGTCGTAGTAGCCGTAGTAATGGTAGTCCTGCTAGGAATCAAGAATGGTGGCAAGTGTTGTGGTATTATTCATCCAAGCGTAGTATGATTTTGTCTCAGCCGGCTGAGTTGGAAACGTTAGCCACGACTCGGCATGTCCCGATGGTTGCGGAATGGTGAAACCCCAGACCAGAAGAAGGACGTCGGAAAACAATTGGGCTGCGGATGATTTTGACCCGTGACTTATCTTGGAAATACAGTACTACTAGTCCTACGTACTAGTACGAACTCACTCGTCCAAAGGGCGATGGCGGTTTGATTGACTAAGCCCGAAATTCCCAATCTTTCCTCCACGTCTCCACTTTGTATTCCCTCCCCTTCCCTCTTTCTTTTCTCTTTCCCTCCCTTCTCCAGTCAATGTTCCCATCCCAAGCTGGAGAGGAGAGGAGCTTAAATTAATCCCGCGTCTCTCGTTCCTCCGTCTTGACTTTCTTTGACCGAATTTGTGCCCTTTCCCCCCCCCTCCAGTTCTAGTTCTCCGAACGGTGATTTGACGGGTACCTGGCTTTCCCCCATGTCACTATCAGTTTGCGGGTGAACGTCCCTTTTGATCGCAATACTTTAGCACCGCCTTCTCCCCCCGCCGTTTCTAGCCCGTTGCTCGGTCCCCTTCCTTGCATCGATCAATCCAGACTATCACCCCCCCCCCTTCTTTACCCTCCCACTAAATTGGATTATTCTCAACCCTCGTGAACCGACGGCCCAGTCCCTGGTATACATCCAGTGAAATCGTCGGCATGACCCAACTTTTCGCCTCCAGTCCGTCCAATGTGTCGAACGAGAAACGTGGAAGCTTCCCTAGCCTCTCGCTCCCGTCCAAAAAACATACCAATGAGTCAAGCCATCTTCCAACAAAGATCAAGAACTTTTTTCGCATAAATAGCTCGAGCAGCAATTCGTCTCATCACAGTCATAGCCACAGTGGCGACCGGGATAGAGAGGGCAGTCCTCACATCGGCGCCAAGACCGAATCTAAGTCGGCCTTCAGGCAATCGCGATTCCTCCCCACGATTGGTCGCAATCGCTCAACCACTGTTGCTAGCGAAGGCAATCCGCTGGACGAGGGAGTGTCTCCAACTGCAACAGCCAATCCGTATTTCGTTCACCAGGGCCAACCGTCCTTACAGCATCGCAATGACGGTTCGGAGCCTTCCTCTCCGCCAGACACTCCAGAGCTACAGGTCGACGGGGTCTCCGCTGCTGAGCAGGCCACGACTGCCAACAAAACAGAATTAGCCCGAAAGCTGCGCCGCGTCGCTTCCGCCCCGAATGCACAGGGTCTATTTGCCAAGGGCGAGAATGATGGACGCCCTCAAACGGCTGAAACGGGAAACCAGCCCCCAGTGGAAGAAACCGACTCTCAGATCACGATCGCGGAGGATACAGTCGGGAGTCTCTCCGTACCTAAAATGGGTGCCGACGGCAAGATCCCGAGTCCCGGCGAGATTCGCAACCAGGTGGCCTTCCGCAGAACGTATAGCTCCAACTCGATCAAAATTCGGAATGTGGAGGTTGGGCCAAGTAGCTTCGACAAGATCAAATTGATCGGCAAAGGCGATGTAGGAAAGGTGTATCTCGTTCGCGAAAAGAAGACGAGCCGCTTATATGCTATGAAGGGTGAGTTTGCCATGACTCCATTACACAGACCGGGGACATTTAAAATGTTCTGGGCATCTATCTGCTATACCCTTACTGACAGCACCAGTCCTGAGCAAGAAGGAAATGATCAAACGAAACAAAATTAAGAGGGCGCTGGCCGAACAGGAGATCCTCGCCACAAGTAATCATCCTTTTATCGTCACGCTCTATCACTCTTTCCAGTCCGAGGATTATCTCTACTTATGTATGGAGTATTGTAGCGGTGGTGAATTTTTTCGAGGTGCGTATAGACTAGGGCCTCCATCTCAAATATCCGCTAATTTAAACTTTGTAGCTCTTCAAACACGTCCGGGGAAATGCATATCCGAAGACGCGGCGCGATTCTATGCGGCGGAAGTTACAGCCGCTTTAGAGTATCTCCATCTCATGGGTTTTATCTACCGCGATCTAAAGCCAGAGAGTATGTAATCCTGTGGTACACTAATGATAGTAGCCTTGTACTGACGGTCGATCATTCAGACATTCTTCTGCATCAATCTGGTCATATCATGCTGTCAGATTTCGACCTGTCTAAACAATCGGGCCCTGGCGGTGCGCCCACCATGATTCCGGCGCGGAGCGGCAACTCGACGACGTCTCTGCCCACCATCGACACCAAGTCATGCATTGCTGATTTCCGGACGAACTCCTTTGTAGGAACGGAGGAATACATTGCGCCGGAGGTTATCAAGGGCTGCGGACATACCAGCGCAGTTGACTGGTGGACCCTTGGCATCCTGATCTATGAGATGCTCTACGGCACAACACCGTTCAAGGGTAAGAACAGGAACGCAACGTTTGGAAACATCCTACGAGATGACGTCCCATTTCCTGAACACGGAGGGGCCCAACAAATTTCCAAGTGAGACTCTTTCTAATTTTCACGTTCATGTGGCATACGCTAACAATATGGCTATAGTATGTGTAAGTCTTTGATCCGTAAGCTGTTGATTAAAGATGAGACGAAGCGTCTTGGAGCTCGTGCAGGTGCTTCGGACGTCAAAACCCACCCGTTCTTTCGGCAAACACAATGGGCCCTTATTCGCCATATGAAGCCACCGATGATTCCTCATCAAAGCCGAGGAACGGATACTCTGAATTTCCGCAATGTCAAAGAAAGTGCCAGCGTTGATATTGGCGGTAGCAACCCTACCAAGATGAAGGGTGTCCCCATGGATTCGGGTCTTGCCACGCCCAATGGGGAAGTGAACGACCCATTTGAAGAGTTCAACAGTGTGACTCTTCATCATGACGGAGATATGTAGTTCGTCAACCGATGAATGCTACGGTGACCGTACTGCGTTCTCGGTGCATGACCGATTAGACCGTTTGAGCCTCCGTTGCATAGCTCTGGGGCTCATTTCACGACGATAACGCATGAAAGATTTGTATCCGAAGCAACAGTTTCTTACATTATAATCTGGAGTACGGGAGCTTAGAACTTTTTGTGGGTCTTTTTCTTTTACTTGTTTTGCTTGCTTGAACACTCGTTTGATTTTTCTGTTCTCCGACATTCATCGGCCTGTGTCTGTGTACTACGGCTACTAAAGCCTACTTCCTCCATGGGATGACCTTTCGGTGTCTTTCTTTTTTGACTATCCGGGCGCAGCGATGTATACGTTTTGCTTTTGCTCCCATTTATCACTCACACTTGCAAAGGGCGGCGTTTACGATTTCGGTTATATGGCAGAGCAGACTTGTTTTTGCGGATCATCTCCTGAGATTGTTCGCCTGTGAACAGGCGAAGTAAAAGGATACGAAAACTTGATTTGGTATTTGTTTTGTTTGCATTGGTTTATTTTCGTTTCTGTGAAGATCACATTTGGATGTCTTGGTATCCATATGTTGGCAGGCCCGGCGCCAGGACGTATGTTAGAGCTACAACAATCATGAGATCCATTTTATTGCTTTTATCTAAACGAACCTTCGTTTCACCACTGGAAATCTCAGTACGACTCTTACTGATGCTAGGAGGAATGCGAGACATGCGGAAATCATTATCTCGCAAGAGCTCGCCGGCCATGCTTCGAAATACCCGGATGTCAGTAATGACCATCTACAAACAGGATCCTTCACCTATGGTTCGGGATATCCTACCGGTATAAAACTCGCCTTGAACCCCAGTTCTTCTGCAACGTTACCCTACTTGATCGGTTAGTACTGGATATTCTACACGCAATGAAGGAGGGTAATCCCTCTGGCCCTAACCCGGACGTCCAAACTTCCCTTAATCAATGCAACAGAAAATGGACTGCTAACCCCTCTATCTATTATGATTGAAATACGCTTAGGACGGCAATAAGCGCCTCTAAGACACTAAAATATTGGCTAGATGTATCTGACTGACCATATCATATTGCGTAGAAGAGAGGTTATTTATTATTTATTGTTACTGTAGGCGTTGGCTTGGCACCGGAAATTCACCTTTTCCACGGCCCCTGGGAACAATTGCCAAGTCCTTCTTGAACTATTCATACTAGCTAGTGGCGACTACTACGACGACGACGACGACTACGACTACTACTGCTAAGATGGTGCAGCAGCTGGACGCAAGTACAATCGATGGCAATAGATCAGTCCGGGATCAACAACATACTCGCATCCACATCAACCGAGCCTGTGAGCCTTGTCGGTCGCGGAAGATCAGATGTAATGGGCGCCACCCTTGCCATAAATGTGAGCAGCACCAACGGCAGTGTCAATATCGGGCTGGAGGGGCGAGGAAGAAACGCGGCCGTGTGCGAGCAGACAGCCCTAAAGACCTGGAAGTCAACCCAGGCTCGATATTAGAAGCCGAGCAAATTGCGGCACCGACGGACCCGGTGGCGCCGCAGCCACAAGTATTCAGCGATCTTGTTCAATTCAAGCTGCACCAGGCATTGCGTGTCGGAATTGGAGTCTCCAACCAGGCCACGGGGTCTTTCCAATTCTATGGTAAGCTCGAATGATACCTACTCCGCTGGCTTCCCTGCTTGTGGGGTCCACTGATGTATCCAGGCCCATCATCACATTTCTGCTTCATTCAAAGGATCTACGAACGAGTGAAGAGGAACTTCCAACCCACGGAGTTGCCACAGAGGGACTCGACTGTTCCGGAAGCTCTGGAGAAATGGGGCTTGGAGAAGTTCATGTTTTCGCGCGAATATGTCAATGGGGGTAACCCGCCGCTGCAGGCGGACGCTTACTTCCCACGGGACATGGGAATTCTATTCATAGAGGCCTATTTTCGCATCATGCATCCTCAGATGCCACTACTGGCATACTCAGAGATTATGGAGACCTGGAACAAACTCTGGGAGCCACCCCAACCCGGTAAAGTGTTGAAAGACCGGGATCTACTGTACATGGTCCTTGCCATCGGCTCTCGTATATCAAATTACAAAGGCAAACAGACCGCCGAGTGGGTGGATCTCTGGGCCGAGCATTTCTCTAACAAGGCGAATAACTTTGCCATGTATTTTCAGGAGCCCAGCCTGAAAGGTACTCACTTCATGCTTCTAAAGGTTTGGGACTGGGAACCTGGCTGTGGCTTGCCTTCGAAATAACGCTAATCGTGCACCTCGCAGGCCATGTATGCGCTCCAAGTGATGAGGCCAAACGAGGCGTATCTCTATTTCGGATATGCGGCTCGCAACGTACTGGCACTGGGCATCAATCGGTCCCAGGTGACAGATGGAAACAATCTGAGCATGCATAGACTCCGAATCACGTTCTGGACAATCTTTGCCAACGAGAAGATATCGGCTCTTTTTATTGGTCGCCCCTCAAGTCTATGCGAGGACCAGGTCGATACAGCTTGTCCGGAGGATATCTTCCTGCAGAATGTAACTGGCATTGACTCTGACTGTCTGGAATATATCAGACCGACCGTGGAGTGCGCTTGGATTAGGGCTGCGGCCAAAATCGGCCGAGTCGCGGATAAAGTCTCGATCGCCACCTACTCCCCCAACTGTATGCGGGACATCTCTGACGTGGAAAAGTCAGAGCAGCTTGTCATCGAATGCGATACTAGGCTGAAATCCATTGCGCAGTCGCTCCCCCCGTACCTGCACTTCTATGATCACAGTCTGCCCATCGGGGAAAGCTGGCAAGAGGTGCAGCGGGTCAGTCTTGGGTTGATCTATTACCTTACCTGCATGCTCATGCATCGACCCAGCCTAATGTATGCAACATTCTTCAATTCCACCGCCGAGGCTGAAAACAATGCCACGGGGCCTCTGAAGATTAAGGAATCCATTGAGGCCTCTATTAACGCGGCGCGGAGCCTGATCGATTTAGCACACGACGTCTATTTTCGACGTTTTCCTGACATCCGGTCGGATGGCACCATGGCCACCTTCTTGGCCTCTGCTTGTATCACGCTTCTTTATGAGGTGCTCGATCCCCGTACCACACAGGAACATGCGAAGGCCACGTTCGCTACCGTTGAGCGCGGCATCCAGTGCCTGGATGAGATTCAGCATGTGGGACCGTTGACGGGCAAATTAATTAGTACCGATATCATGAAGATGGCTAAGGATGCCTTGGTTTCTATGGGTAATTCCTTTGGCACCGACTCGAATATATTTGACTCCTTCCCATGGTTGCTGTAAGTTTACTCTGCCTTCCGGACTCCGTCAAGTGGATTGCTCATGAGATACTGACCGGAGCGCTATTGGAACAGCGACGTCCAGGACCCATATGATCCAGTACCACTAGCGTCTTCTTACCCACCGGCAACTACAGCGAACTCTGGCGTGTTCGTGCCAAATGCAACTGAAATGGGGTTAGTCAGTAGCACGCCCTGCACGAATTATAGGTCCTACTGGGTTGAGAACGGGTTTGACCCGCAAAATATCCCTGAGAGTCTGTTCTAGGGTTCCCTTTATACAATATGTTCTATTTCCTATTGATTCCTATCTCTTTGTTGTGACTTTGTCAGTGGGTACCACGTAGCAAGGTTGATCACTCCGGCAAAGGAAGAATGTCAACGCCTGTACAAGTTCTCGGGGATTCTTTATGTTATACCTGAGTGGAGGCAAACATTTTCTAATTCCGGTGCAGTGGAGTCAGCTAATTCCGGATCTGCAAGGACACGGCCCTAATTCCTTCGAGCATACGCATTCAATTCAGATTCAAAGGTAAAGAATTTCATTCATTTAATTCCACTATGAAATCACAAGCTGATTAGAATTCAGAAAATCCAGGCAGTAAATTAGTATGTTATGTATAAACGCTGGGGTACAGTTACATTGGTGCTCCATTCTCGTAGTCCATGAGAAGCCGTCGCGATTCCTGCTGAAACATCTCGTCCGTAGGCACGACACCTTGCTGGACCTGGATCCGGGCAAATCGGCTGAGGTGTAAGGCAAGGTGGTTCGAAAACCCATAGAGAGACATGTCTCGAGACAGAATATCCGGCAGACCAGTGGTCCCGGCTTCATCATCGCTTCCCACCTGGTCTGGCCGCTTCGTGCTCATGCTACCCTGTTGAATACCTTCGTTCACGCGGCGGCCTTCCAAGGAGACCAGGCAAGTTGTAGCTGTCTCCTCTCCGGTATGATACGGAGGCATCATATTCCGGACCTGTTCCGCAATCTCCTGAGGCAGTCCATGCCCTCTCTGCCACTCGCGCATCGTGCAGCCCTTGCGAAAGTGATCCGCAAGATGGTCTACTCGTTCCGTCCAGCTATTCAACTGGCGGTCGCAAAACCCGCATTGGCACACGAACGGCGGCGCCTCTTTCCGCCACCCGTCGATGGCTGGGATCTCGTTTACTCGATGCACGAGGCGCAGGTGCTGTACCAGATGATCCTTCCGGGCAAAGCTGCGCACCGCTCCAGCGCACGTAGAATGGTTATGTTCTTCGAGATGCTCAGCGGTCGGTTCTGGGTCGCTGCAGTAGACACACTGTCGTTTGCCCGTTACCGGCGAGACGACTGAGCCGTCTTTAGGCTCACAGATCCAGGTTTCGCGATCAAGGTGTAGGGAATTCTCGTGGCGGACCCAGTCATACTTGTATTTGAAAGCATCGCCGCAAAAGGTGCAGTAAAAGGACCGCCGTTTCTGGTCTGTGGACTTCTCATCTCGCTTGCTATCTTTCCGCCTGACCCTGCGTTGAGTCTTTGTATGGAACTTGTCAAACCTGGCGGAACGATCGGGTTGTCTGTTGCAATCTAGGGCCTGCGAGTTGCTACACGTTGAAGCACAGTTACACGTGGTCCGCTGAAGGCGCTTGCATCTCCTCGCGTTGCTTGTCTCTTCTACAGAAGTGTGTCCGGCGTCTGCGTGCCGAGATGCGTTGAGGCCATCGATCATGAGATCTGGTTCTTCATCTGGGCTTCTTCTTCTTCTTCCTCCCAAAGAATCTATGATGTGCTCCGAATCAGGGGTTAAAGCTGCGGTGACTTCTTGCGCGGCACCCTGGCGTAGGCAAGGACTCTGCCGTCGCGGATGAGAGGACCGTGTCTGAGGTTTCCGTTGTCTTGAACCGCCGTGAGATGGCCGGTCCACGGTGCTTTCGCCGTAAGCCATTTGTGCTTCAATATGGGGGGATGTGTCCATACCATCGAATGGCGAATCGACCGCCGATTCGTGATATGGTCGTTTGGCTGGTTGGCTTGTGCCGGCATGTGGGCTGTATCTCCCCCCGGCTTGTGTAGCTTCATCACCATACGCATTGATGCTCCGTGTTTGCCGAAGAATATTATCCCATCCTGAGAAATACTGATAGGGTTGTGGCGTTGTTCCTTGCCCTGGGTGAAGCCCCGAAGGGAGCATAGATCGGTCGATGAGGTTCGCGGTTGCGCACTGGGGTAGTTGAGCGTCCCCTGCTTTCCAACTGGCGGTATTATCTGTAGGCAAGAGGGAGCTCGTCGCTGGTGGGCTGTTTGCGTACGTTAGCGTCAGGGCGAAGTTCGGCCTCGTGCTGGTGAGAAATCTCTACTACCCTCCCCTGTCCTTAGCCTGCTGGCCATAGGCGTTTGTTAACCACAGTGCAAACGGCCGGGGGAATGGATCGTCATCGGCCATTATATGTTCGAGCAAGCGATAAACGAAGGGGAGTAGAGAAGAAGGCTATGAAGATAACGGAAAATAAAGACAATTCGAGTAGAGCAAGGAATTCCAAGTCGAAGGACAAAGGGCCAAACAGTCGCAGACCGTTGTCAAGAGCCACAGAACTTTGAGGGAAATTCAGAAATTAATCTTAGCCTTGATTTATCCCTTGCAACCCACTTCCTGTCGTGGCGTAGGGGAATTTTTATGGCTACTAGTCTTGTTACTAGTTTATCCCGAAGCACAGAATGGCCACACTGTGATGTGTCGTGCCCGTCATGGACAAATCATGACATGGGTCCAGCTCCTTGCTCGACTACGAAAACTCCTGTAGCAAGCTATAAGAAAGCCAAGAAAGAGTGGGGGGGTTTCTCTAATTCCGTATAATCCATGGTTGAGTTCCATGGGTTGACCCTGGACAAGATTTCCGAGCCAGGAACCCACAGGCATCTTTGGAGGCTACGTCAATGCTGATCTGATATCAGTAGGGTCTTCACGACACCAATCCGGTTACTGGTCTGTCCATCGCATGTAACCTTTATGTAGGGGAAGTCTATAAAGTGCGGGCGCCTGCTGGTGGCTGTTCCCATGGAGAGACGGGCAACCCGTAGTTATACTCCTTAACCAGGACCGAGTTCATCCATCATGCCAACTGCTATCGTGACTGGTGCCACTGGTATATTGCCCTCTCTCTCTCTCTCCTCCTCCTCCTCCTCCTCCTCCTCTTCGTAGTATTGACCAGCCCGTTAGGTATCACCGGGAGTGCTATTGTCCACCACCTCCTCAAGGATTCTTCTTACGAGAAAATCTACTCTTTTTCACGCAGTAGCCCGGGCGTCGAGCACCAAAAGATCCAGCATGTCAGTCTCAACCTTCAGAGCTCCGCGGAAGACATGGCCCACAGTCTGCATGGTATCTCAGCGGACTACATTTTCTTCTGTGCATACCTAGCCAAAGAAGACCCAGACGAACTGTCCCGGGTGAACAGTACGCTCCTGTCCAACTTCCTTAAGGCACTGGCGATATCCGGGGCAGATAAGAGGTTGAAGCGATTTATCTTGACGTGCGGGTTTAAGCAGTACGGCGTCCATCTTGGGCCGGGCAAGCAACGGTTTTTAGAAGATGATCCCCTCCTCAAAGGCGATGGCAACGCGTCTTGGCCACCGATTTTCTACTACGAGCAGCAGCGCATTGGCGCAAGGGCAGTGGGAGTGGGTAATCACGCTCCCCGAGGATGTTCTCGGCTATGCTCGAGGGAACTTCATGAACGAGACTACCTCGATCGGACTCTACTGCGCAGTGAGCAAGGCGCTGCCAGGGTCTGAGCTGCCGTATCCGGGTAGCAAGGCCAACTATTTCACGTTCAACTGCTGGACCTCCGCGAACCTGCATGCGAGGTTCTGTCTCTGGGCTACTTCAGCCCTCGGAGCAGGGAACCAGATTTTCAACGTGATGAACGGCGATACCGAATCGTTCCAAAACTTGTGGCCCCGGCTAGCACAACGATTCGGATGCAAAGTCCCCGACCCCCTGTTCCCGAATGGGGGCGTGTCCCATTCGGCGGGTTATAAGAAGTATGAATCGACAACCATTCCCCTGCACAATAAGCCGCCCCTCAAGATTCAGGCGTCCACCCTGGGGCTTTCTTCAGACCCGGTTGTGGACCAACCATCGACCTTGTTTCTCCAGGTAGACCCCATCAGATGGGCGCAACGAGCGGATGTCAATGAAGCGTGGGCAAGGCTGCGCGACAAGTATTGTCTTGATCAGAATGCCTAGGAAAAGGCGACCTGGGATTTCTTGGTGCTGACGATGGGTCGCAATTGGAGCTGCGTAGCGAGTATGAGCAAAGCCAGGAAGCTCGGATGGACGGGGTATGCGGACACATGAGACGAGTTGGAAGAGACGTTTCGACTCCTAGAGCAAGAAGGAGTTTTGCCCCCAGTAGATCAATTGAACCGAGATTATTAGTAGCGTAGCGCCGGCTTGTCACTTGTATGTAGGAGGATGAAATAGGTTGAGGCGGCCATCTTGTCATGTCTTGGCCAACCTCCTTACGCCCTACGCCCTAACACCTCGTTCAGGAATTAGGAGGTAGTCAGTTGTATCTCACCTAGCTATGTTAATTCCACCTAACCTGTAAGATTCTATGGCCTTGACGTCATGAGTTTGGAAAACTCCCGGGCTTAACCAAACTATATAACATTGGGACGGGGAGGATATCTCGAAGCTGTCAAGGTTGTATGACCCGCTTGTCCATAAAACAGTTCAACCGAATACTTCTCATCGCGCTTCTTACACAATGGCGACAACCGGAGCAGGCCAACATGTTCTTCTGATGGGGGCGAACGGCTTTGTAGCTCCCACATCCTAGAGATCTTAATCCAGGTATGTCAAGAACCCTGGACTGCAGTTCTCCAGATCTATCCAGTTTACTCACCTGCAGCCAGCGCAGATACGCCGTCACGGCCACCGTTCGGTCGCAAGAGAAAGCCAACGATATCCTCAGGACTCATCCTTCGTGGAAGGGCCGCGTGGAATTTACCATCGTGGCGGATTTCACTTCCACACAGCCGTTTGACAATCTTTTCCAGAACGCAAAAAACCCCTTCAACTATGCCATTCATACCGCCTCTCCCCTCAGGTTCCAGGTATCGGACATTCAGAAAGAGATGATCGAGCCAGCAGTGATGGGGTAAGTTTGCCTAGCCTAGCCCCAACAGCTTCAGACTCTCCTTTGCGAAGATGAGAGCTCACACCGGCAGAACCACGGAGATCTTGAAAGCGGCCAGCCATTATGGTGGCGCTTCCCTGAAACGATTCATCCTGCTAGGGAGTGCAGTCTCCGTCCTAAATTCCTTTGAGGACATGTCCAGGGAAGGGAAGCCATATACCGAGAAAGACTGGAATCCTGTAGGAGTGCTCCCAGCCCCCCGTGACTCTAGGGTAAGGGAAACATCTCACACGGATCTAGGTAACGGCGGAACAAGCCATCGAACGGAATGACCCCGTTCTGGGCTATAATGTCTCCAAGACCCGGGCGGAAGCCGCGGCGTGGGAATTCATGAAGCAAACCTCCCCAGCTTTCGACCTGGTGGTGATCAACCCGGATATCATCACAGGGCCCATGATCCATCCTATTTCCGAGCCCAGATCGGTCAATGAGACCAACCAGTTCGCCATTCGGAGCTTCATCGATGGAACCCATCCAAAGATCGAAGACGTGACGTTCCCCTTCTACCACTTCGTGTGTCTTCCTCTTCCGTTACCTGTGTCTTGAGCCCAGCGCAAATTATTGCCGAAAAGATCTCTGGCTCACGTACTTTCCCCCTAGGTGGACGTCCGCGACGTAGCTCGGAGCCATGTAGATGCGCTAACCAACACTGCAGCTGCCGGTCAGCGCATTCTTCTCATTTCAGGCCTAATCGCGCCGCAATTGGTCGTCGATGTCATTCGGAAGAACTTCCCTGCCCTCAGGGATCGGGTGCCCGAGGGGAATCCCTCCCAGAGCTTGCCCCCAGGGGTCCATCCCACGGGATGGGATATGCGGACAAGTGTGGATATTCTCGCCCAGGGCACTGAGGAGGGTAGATGGAACTATATCGACCTCGAGACTAGCGTCATTGATGCCGTTAACTCCATGATTGAGCATCGTACCATTTAAGCTATCTGGTGTCTAGCTTGCTTTGAGTAGCCGTTCTGGTAGGAGGACGAAGTGATGGTACTAGACTGCTTGTGTCTGTCCTTTCGTTACTAATTAGCCAACGGTGGTCTTTAATTTCCTTCCAAGGTGGCCAATTAGTGGTCGTCTCTTTCCTTCCTCCCATTCAATATGGAGTTATACGTTCTTCTACGTCGACGAGAATCATCCTTTTTGGTGTGTAAGAAAAGAGAACTACTCTTTACTGCAGTCAATGGGTAGACGCTCTTTGCAGGATTCAATATTGCAATGTATTTTCATTTAGTCAGATCTCGTAAACAAGGGAAGACACGATCGATGCTTGAGAATTAGCCGACCTTCTAGGATCATATCTCGACAAAGAGGACAGATAGCCACTGTATATTCCTATAATACAAAGTACGCAACACAATAAAGCCACGCTTAGTCAAAGATAGACGCTTTCATCGAGTTGGGCTGGATATATTCCGACGCATTGCGGAAGCTGGTGAATCCCCATCGGATCTGAGCGGCCATGGCAATCTCCACGTCCAGGTCTTTAGCAAAATGCCACGATAAACCCGTATCCCGCTGGAATGCCCGGCCGACCAAGATCACATCCAGGTTGTGCTCCTGCAACAGCTTCTCCGCCAACTGTCCGTGGTTGATCATGCCCACGGCCGCCACGAGCATCCGGTCTCCCACGGCCCGCTTGACAGCCGCCGCAAAGGGCGCCTGGAAGGCTGGCCCGGCAGTGATCTTCTGTCCACTATGCACACCACCACTGCTGATATCAATCAGGTCAATACAGCCCTGCGCTGCCAGCGCGGGCAAATTCCACCGTGTCCTCCACGCTCCAGCCCTGCTCGCCCGGCCGATGCTCCAGCCAGTCCGTCGCAGAGACCCGCAGGAACACCGGCATCTGGTCTCCCACCGTCTCACGGGTCAACTGGGCAATTTCCAACGACAGACGGATCCTATTCTCGAAAGACCCTCCATACCGATCAGAGCGCTGGTTCGAGGACGGGCTCAGGAACGAAGACAGCAGGTATCCGTGGGCGTTGTGGATCTCGATAAAATCAACTCCTACCGAGACAGCCCGTCTGACAGCGGCGACCCAGGCGTCCTTGAGCTCCTGGATGTCTTCCAAGGTCATCGCCTGGGGGACGATATCCCCCTCCGCGAAGGGGATTGCACTCGGCGCCTTGACATGCTCGACCCACCCGCCTACTGCATTCGTCGCAGTGACACCCCCCAGCCAGGGCGCGACGGTGGACGCCTTGCGCCCGGCGTGCGCCAGTTGAATCCCGATCTTCTGCCCTTGGCTGTGGGCGAACTCCACCACCTGTTGTAGCATCGCCTTCTGCGAGTCCCTCCACAGACCCACGCACCCAGGTGTGATCCGGCCTTCCGGCACCACGGCCGTGGCTTCGATGATCATCAGGCCCGGGCCGCGTTGCGCAATCCCGCCATAATGCGTCAAGTGCCAGGGAGTCATATGCCCGTCGTCGGCACTGTATTGACACATGGGCGCGAGACCTAGTCGGTTCTGGAAGGTTTGGCCCCGGATGGTCAACGGCCGGAACAGTTTGGGGATGGGCTTTCCACTGGTCTGGGGATCGCGCGCGGTGCCAGCTGGGGGGGATTGCGCCGGTGTGAAGAACGGGATACCCTCGGCGGGCTTGCAGGGGATGTCTGGCCAATTCGTCATTGTTGTTGTTGTTGTTGTTGTCGAGTCAAGGGGGAAACGTTGGTGATCTGGGGGAAGAAGCACAGAAGCAATTGATCGATTTTGCGGTAGAAGACGAGACAAGCGGCGTTGTGGTCTGTCCTTTATATACTCTTTCCCCCCCCCCCCCTTCTATCCCTGTGCTATAGTAACCAGCAACTTGTGGCAAGGCCCACTTTAGGGTACTGTTATATCTTGGTAATCATTTTTCTTTCCTAACTCCTAGAAGCATTTCAAGATTCTCCTATGGAGCGGTCTGCGTAATAGTCAGCAAGAACAAAAGATTTGTAATCCTGTTCAAAACATGTTCTTGTTTGTTGATCTCCAATTATAACGACGGTTGGGATACTGAATCTCGGAATTAGCTCTCGGGATTATCCTTCGCAACGGAATTAGGTTCGGATCCACCCAGGGTGGACTCCTGATGTGTGGAGATACATCAACTTTCGGTTTTACAGTGCATAGAGAGGTTGGCCAGTTTCTGTGACATACTGGCCGGAGGGTTCACTGCCGATACTAGAATCACTGCCCCCGTACATGGTGATATCAAAGTTGCCATTGTAGGACGAGACGATCTCGATCGGATTGACCTAGTAGTACTCTAGAACACCAGAGATGATAACAGGTTCAACGAAAAACCACCAAAAGAAAATCAATTACAATTCCATAACTATCTCCTCAAGTAGAAATAAAAGACACCCGCATCGCCCAACGCCCTGCCCTCCATAACGCCAGCCACCAAGTGGTCATCCACATAGCGAAAATGATCAATGACAGGCCGATCATCATAGATCATGGCGGTGGACACTACGCCCCGGAACACCATCTCCCGCAGCTAGAACATCCCCATGGATCTTCCGTCAGTTCTCTGTAGGGTATAAAGGGGTTGGATTGGGTTGGGTTGGGTGCCAACCGACATAACGTACACTGGCGAGTCCCCACTGCCCCCAGCTGGCTCTTTGTCCATCCTGTTCGACAATGACAGGGTCGACGAACTCGGTCGTCTTGAACGATTTCCCGACCCATTGGATCTCCCGGAGAGTGTCTGCCACGGGATGGCCGGTGTCAAAGAACCCGCCGTTCCACTCGCCGAGGAGCTGGCCCGGTTTGATCGGTTGCAGTTGGTCGAAGAGCGCTTCGAGCGTTGAGGGCTCGACTGGTCCCGCTGTCTGGGTGAGGGCGATGTATTTCTCTTGGGCACTGGGATGGAGGAAATGCGGTATTAGTACTTTTGATATCCCTGTTCGTGGGGGCTGCATCAAGACTTACGATGACATGTTTCTACTAGTACTAGTAGTACTTCACGGCGCGGGTTGTGAGGGTGGGAATAAATAAATGCATGCGCCCTCTATTCTTTTGCGCCGGGGGGCGCTCACTTTATATATGCCAACCGTAGACGACATGCAACACTTCTGCTGAATAATACTATGAAACTGGGAGAAGGAAGACGGGGTCCGACCCTAAGTATAGAATGAGAAGTGCATGGAGCGGGAACATTCCCACGCCCTAGGGCACAATCGTCTCCCATATGCTCCCTCTCTCTCTCTCGCTCGCTCGCTCTCTCTCTAGGGTAGGGCCCATCGTCACCCATGACATCAAGACTGGCTCGGAGCTCGGACCCTCGCTGCCCAAGTCCTGGCAGGAGTCGAAGGTTTCCGGAAGAGATTACGAAGGGGGTACATGCTGCAGATATATCATTTTTTTTACTATAGCTGGTGGCTAGTGGCTGGTGGCTACTTCGCCATGAAACCACCACTTCAGGAGAGAACTGTATCTTCTAATTCTTCGTCTACTTTACATCACCTTCCATGTCAAGATTGCATGCGTTCGGTTCAGCCCTTGGAAGTCGCAAACCGGCTCTTTTGTCGAATACGCGGCCCGTAAGAAACGAAAATGAAGCCGGGCTTACCAAGTCCCCATATAAAGAAGGATAGACCAAGCGTAGCCACGATTTGTGAGCATCTAAATCGTTCAGTGATCTGCGCATACGTGGTCGTGTAGATCGACGAGGTGCAGGTGCTGTCTCTGGTGAGTAGCAACTCAACTTTTGGCTGCGGAGACACATACACACACAATGAGCCCATGGAGACTAGAATGGCTATCAGCCATTTGCGGACCACGTTGAAATTCCGTGGATTAGCAGGCTCATTTTCCTCCCAGTCTACTATGAAATCCTAGGCGTCACCCGTCGGCGTCCTCGACGGATCGTTCTTTTCCGCTAGACAGCACGCATACCCATCATTCAAGGACCAACACCGATTCAACCCGGGTGAGCATGTCGACTGAGTAGAATGATCTCGAACTGAGTGGTTACTAGTCTGCAAAGTGGGCAAGTCCATCTTCGATATTGGTTCACGTAGACTGAGGCGACGGAGAGATGTAGTAGATCAAGTATCAATTAGCTGGAAAGCATCCCACCACCGTTGTATTTTCACCGTGCAAAAGAAAATTCATTCTGACTGTTTCTTCTTCACACACTCTCTCTTCTTCTTCTTCTTCTTCTTTTTTTTTATCTTCATCCTTTCGGGCTCGGGGCATCGTTGGTTAACAATCGCCACCCGATGTGCGCCCTTCCGGCCTTCATTTGATGTGACGGAGAGTTTCAACTTCCCGAGGAATTCCTGCGCCCTATGGCTTATTCCGAGCCAGCCCTAAATCGCCCATGAACTATACTTCATATACAAATAATACAATCGAGAGAAAAGGCCATCCAAAGGTATAAATGAGAGGCTAACCTACTCTACTATTTAAAAATATCTAACACTAGAACTATCGCATTATATATATCATCCTTTTTAGTATCCATCGTTTTCTCCGTGCAGGAGGGATTCATCATGTCGCGTGCAGGACAACCAGTTGATGCCTCGCCATTGGGCCGACCCCTGGAGTTCCCCTTCTCCGGCCGGACTGCTCGTAACCGTTTCCTCAAGGGTGCTATGAGCGAGTGCTTGTCTTCATGGTCAGAGGACAACCTGTCGGCGCGTGGCATTCCTTCCCAAACGTTGGTGGAAACCTATTCCACCTGGGGCCAAGGAGAGATCGGCCTGATCTTGACGGGCAATGTCATGATTCATCCGCAACAGCTCGAGACGGAAGGCAACCTGGTCATCCCTGCAGATTCGCCCTTCGAGGGGGAACGGTTTGAGCAATACCAAAAGCTGGCTGCCGGAGCCACCGCGAAGGGTTCATTGATCGTGGCTCAAGTGAGCCACCCCGGGCGACAAACCCCTTCTCACCTGCAGCCACATCCCATCAGCGCCAGTGAAATCCAGTTAGCGGGTGAGGTCCTGGGCAATACGTATGGCGTCCCTCGCGCCGCCAACGACGACGACATCCGCCAGGTCATCGAGGGCTTCGCCCATGCCGCCGAGTTCCTGGACAAGGCGGGCTTTGACGGCATCCAGCTCCATGCGGCCCATGGCTACCTTCTGAGCCAATTTCTGTCGGAGACAACAAACAAGCGCACCGATCGCTACGGCGGTACGCTTGCCAACCGGATGCGACTGATCCTCGAGATCCGCGACGAGATTGCGAAGCGAGTCCACCCGGGATTCATTATCGGGGTCAAGGTGAACAGCGTGGAGTTTCAGCCCAACGGCTTCCAGCCCGAGGAAGCCCAGGAGCTGTGCCGCACGCTCGAGGACCACCGCTTTGACTTCGTGGAGCTGTCTGGCGGCACCTACGAAAACTGGAAGATGCACGACGAAGGCAAGCGGGATTCGACGAAACGTCGGGAAGCCGTAAGTTCACGTCAGCCATCTATCTATATTCCACACCGCACAGCATGTTGACCGGTACTTGGGGGAACAGTTTTTCCTGGATTTCGCACAGATGATTGTTTCCTCCCTCTCCAAGACCAAGTCGTATTTGACCGGTGGCTTCCGCTCCGCCGAGGGAATGCTCAAGGGCCTAGAGACGTTAGACGGCGTGGGTCTCGCTCGTCCATTGTGCCAGGAGCCATTCCTCTGCCGGGACATCCTCCAGGGTAAGGTCTCCGGCGCACTGGTGCCTCAGATCAACCAATATGATTTTGGATTGGCTGCCGTTGCCGCGTGCATCCAGATGCGCCAGATGGGAACCGGATTGGCTCCGATTGATTTGAGCGTCTCGCAGGGAGCAGACTCGGTGGCCGCGGCGGTCGCTCGGTGGGCAGACCGGAAGGCCAAGGATCGATCTGAAGACGCTATCCAGCCTCCGGTCGTGCCGGGATATGCCGTTGCTTTGACGGTGTCCGCCTAGATTTAGACATGTGTCGCATAGATGCTCGGAGTCATGGTTTTATGTTATCTGATAGAATTCCTAACTGTGGACAAGCACATATTGCTATTTCTTCTCTTTGAGGAAAAAAAAAAAGGTAGTGGAATAGATTCAGAGCTGACTACATCTCATGTAGCTATACGAACAAGCGTCGCCTTGTTTCTCACGGTGAATACCCGGGGAGATCCAACTTGGGCAGAGAGACTGTAGGCACCTCTGCCATGTGAAGAGGAGCGCTGGCAAAGGGGACAAACCTCGCTACAAACGGCTCACTCTCGGTAGTAATCTCTGTTGGGACTCCATGCGCAGCCCCGTTCACCACCGGCCACACAATGCGGATCGCCGCGACCAAGATAACCATCGGCGGGGCACCTCGCTCGTAGATCGGGCTAGGGAGTGGACTTGCCGGGTCCGTGTCGTGACTCGCCCAGTGGATGGCCATCTGAGAGGGATCAATAGCCACGCGCCACTCGGCTCCCTCCTCGGGAACGAGCCTACGATCGCGAAGTTGGGGATATGTGGGATCCGTTGGCAACGGATCCACGTTCTTTTTCCAGTGAGTAGCTGCCGTGCTGGTCTCGGTGTAGGCGATGTCGAGGGCGTAGAGCAACGAGCCCCAGTAGATGGAGACAGCAGATGATAGTGGCCGGTGGACGACCCGAACTTCAGTACCAAGCGTGACAATGAGTTGTGACGACCCAGCCGGAATTGTGAAATGGACGACATCGCCGTGGTCGCGCCCCAGAGGGATTTCACGTCCGTCTGGCAGGTTGGCGTGTGAGGATGCTGTCGCCCAGCCGGGAAGCCGAGTATAGAAATCAAAGCTCTTGGTAGTAGTGAACCTGTAACGTATTATCTGGTCAAATGGATAGTGAGTATCGACTGTGACGGAGACGTGGCCTCCATCAAGCTGCATGGAGGTCTCCGCAGGGATGAGAAAGCGATGGATCAGGCCGTTACTGCCTTTACGGACAAAGGCAGAGCAGACCAGCTTTGGGAGACCTTGGTGATGATTTACCAAGCAGCACGGCTACATTATCTCCGACAGTCAGTATGTCTACATTCGATCATATCAAGAAAAGTGCAGGGCGCCACATACGTAGTCTGGCTCCAGCCCGAAGATATTGCCGTACGGGCTCACATCATAGAAGGGCCGACCGTCCAGTCGCTTGATCCATGGTTGATTGGACTGAGTGACATACTGATGGGTCCACCAGTCTGGCGAAATACCCCCTGGTAGGGCATTGAAAGCCGCCTGCTCTGTGAGATCGGCGTAGTCGTTGTCACCGAAGAGACGATGCAGCCAGGAGAGGGAAAACATTAGCTCCACAGCCATGCACAACTCGGTACCTCGCTCTGGGCTCAACCCTCCAAGGAATTCATCGCTTGTTATAGAGCCAGACGGGGTGCCATGGTGGTGAAAGGCCATGTCTACAGCCTCCCGGGTTTGGCGGGCGAGCTTCTCATCGTGGTTCATCCGGTACTTCTGCGCCATATACCGCAGCCCTAGGCCAGTGTTTGTTAGTATGACAATGAGGACAGTGTGTGTGTGTGTGTGTGTGTGTGTGTGTGTAAGGAACTATCTATGCTAACCTTGAGCCACGTTGATTCCATGCTGGAAATTGGGCTGAGGTTTAATAGACGCTGAGGTAGGAAATGCACCTGGAACAAAGAATTTGGACCAGTCACGACCACCGATCTCAGCCCCTGTCCACATCAAGTCCATGGTATCCCAGATAACCGATCGGTTCTCATCGGCTGCGTTCTCGTAGAGCCACTGAAGCGTGGTGGAAAGTTCGTGAGCCCGGGCTAGCCCAAAGTTGAGTGGATCAAACCGGTCGCCCTCGTGTGACAGGTAGCCCTGATAGTTATTCAGGATCATGCTATGCGCCAGACGGGTGAACTTCAGCATCGACTCGATGATCTCATCTCTGCGTCCCGGGTCAGCCTGCGCGTGCGCAGCCATACCAAGGAGCAGAAGACACCGCGCCCACAGCCCTCGGGTTTCTTTGGTGGTTTCGGGACCCAACCAGCCATCCTCAGCTTGGTGAGTGATCACGTAGTCAAGGAACTGATTCGCCTGGGCTTTGAGTCGCTCGTCGTCCAGCGTATATGCCAACGGCACAATTCCGTTGTACCAGTAGGGCGCTGCTTCGTTCAGCTCACTGTACTCTTCGGTGCCGCCCAGCCAGGAGCTGTTCTTGACATAGCGGTAGAAATCGAACATGTGGCCAGCTAGCCCATCAGCGGCCAGACGAAGCTGATCTCTCACCCATCCGCGTGGCTTGATTGCACCGACTGGGACTTCCTCATATTTGAACGACACCAGCTTTGCAGGCGCCATGATTAGCTGAATGGTCCTTGGGTATACGGAAACAAAGTGACCGCTGATACATTACAATCGGACGGGACTATTAAGGGAATTTCTAGGACAGTATGAACTGTGGGAAATCTCCGCGTGGGGAAACGCCGGTGCTCTCGAACGCGGCCATCTTGGTGTTCGAGTCTATAGAGCGGAACACACTCCGAATGGTGGGATAAGCTAAAGGATCTTCATGGACAAAGAGGAGAAAGCAGGCGCTCTAAGCAAGGCGCCCTGACTGTCATTGGCCGGGCCATTTCCTGGCTCATTGATAGTATAACCTTACAGTGAGACCCTGCTGATAATTCCTGGCACTAAGTTCTCTGATAGGCACTCGACCCTCGGGAGGTGATGCCGAACCTCCAGGCTCTCATCTCGAGATTTAGGATTCAGGACGATTGGGCACAGTTCTGGTAATTCTCCGGTGTTGGACGTCATGATTTGAGCAAACAAAACCGGGCGATACGAATATGTCGCTGTGAGGCAGCTATGTGGAGACCATGAGTATATAGATAGCGTCCGATGGCACCAGATCCACTGCTCCACTGATGCATACTATTCGAAGTCTTACTGCTAAGCATCACCATTAGACTCACCCAGCTACATTATTGTCACCTCTTGTGGAATCGATAGGGCGTGGTCCGCCTTGCATACTTCGATATTGGCCACTCTCCCGGATTATAGTTCCTCTCGAGTCTCTACACAGCCCACCATGGATAAAGCCATTAAGGAAGAAGGCACTATTCAACCCCAGAAGTTGGCGTCAGCCGACAAGGACGAGGTTGGTCATGTTGCCGAGTACAACGAGCAAGATCACGGTGCGGATTCGGAGCTATCACGCTCCCTAGAGTCCCGGCATTTGTTAATGTTCTCGATCGGATCGTCGATTGGAATGGCCCTGTGGCTAGGGTCCGGCACTTCGCTGATCAACGGTGGACCCGCTGCTATATTCCTCGGCTATTGCATCGCAGGCTCCATCGCATGGGCGCTCAGTCAAGCCATCGGCGAGCTGGCAGTCCTCTATCCCTTAGCCTCAGCATTCCCCCAATGGGCTACCAAGTTTATCGATAAAGCGCCCGCTTTCACAATAGGATGGGCGTACTGGTTTTCAGCCTCGATTACCCTCGCCAACGAGCTTCAGGGTGTGGTTACAGTCCTGAGCTTCTGGACGCAATCTGTGCCGACTGCGGCATGGCTCTCCATATTTTTGGTGGTGATCTTGATCATCGTGGTATGTGCCGTCAAGATTTTCGGAGAGGTGGAGGCCGTCATGTCGACCATCAAGCTATTCTGGATTGTGGTGGTGATTATAAGCTGCATCATCATCAGTGCTGGCGGGGCGCCTAACCATCATAAGACTGGGTTTGAGTACTGGAACTCCATGCCTTTTACCAATGGTTTCAAAGGGTTCCTCTCTGTTATGGGCACCTGTATTTTCGCTATGGGGGGCACTGAATTCAGCGGCATCGCTGCTGCGGAAGCTCGCAACCCATTGAAATCGGTCCCCAAAGCCGTCAATTCGATTTGGCTTCGTCTAACGCTCTTCTATGTCGTTGGCGGCCTGATGGTGACCATTACCGTCTCACCCAAAGACCCAGATCTCTTCGGTGGTGAAGGGATCAATGCCAGCCCCTACGTGATCGCTTTCCGCAATGCTGGTATCCCGGGCCTCGCACACGCGATGAATGCAGTTATTTTTATCAGTGTAGTTTCTTCCGGGAATGCACAAGCATATGCTGCTACTCGTACGGTGGTCGGTCTGGCAAATATCGACATGGCACCGGCCATTTTCACAAAGTGTGACCGGCTGGGTCGCCCGTGGGCGGCCATCTTGATCACATTCCTCGTGGGAGGCGGCCTATGCTATCTCAACGTCACTAATTCCGGTGCAACGGTATTTGGATGGTTTTCGAACCTGACGGCCCTGTGCATTCTCTGGCTCTGGGGCACGATATTCCTGTCTCATTTGCGGTTCCGTATGGCATGGAGGGCTCAGGGCCGTTCGCTGGACGACCTACCATGGAGGTCGTGGGCAGGGCTCTTTGGAACTGTCTATGGGTTGACCTGGTGTATACTGTTGGTTGTTGTCCAGTTTTACTTGGCTGTGTGGCCTCTCAAGAAAAAGAGCAGTGCTGAAAACTTCTTTGCGAACTATATATCGATCGTTGCCATTGTGGGTCTATACGTCGGGAGCAAGATTTACTATCGAGGTCCGCTATGGATCCGTGCGAAGGACATCGACCTGAACACAGGCCGCAGACACTACGTGAGCGAAGATCTGGAAGCTCGGGTCAAATCGAGCTCGGGGATCAAGAAGATGGTCGGGTTTATCATGGGAGAATCGAAGGTTTAGAACCGAGTGGCGTGGTCTAGTCCGATGGAGTTGTATAGGTGATCCAGGGTATATCCCATCTACGTAGCTGACTATCTATGCATGCTTTCTATTTCTCAGTCAGACGTTTTCGTTTGCTAGTAGAGCAGCACAGTTCTCTGGTATCATTCCATAGACAAGCACATCGCCAGTCACTTGTCGTCCATACGTCCTCTCCGACACCACCCAAGAGGAACTCGATCACCCCCAGTCCAAACCGAGACCACTTTATGCCCTCACGTCTACGATGTTGGTATCAGCCCGTGTTCCAATTTCCAACATGTCTCCGCAGACGCTACTAGTTTCACTGGCAATGGCCAACCATCTCCCAATCCGAGTACCATCTATACAACCAGCGAACCATACTCGTGGAGCTAGATTATCCATGTCTCAGGAAATTTTCCGACGGGGGGGAGATCTGCACGTTAAGAGTCACACGTTATCATTAATTAATTTAACCCAATTACTCCGCACAGGAATGAAGCACCCCGGTTAATAGCACCGCAGGTCGCCCAATAAATCCTCGGGATAGTCATACACGGTCCGAGGCCAGACCGCGTGATATCCAGCGATGTAACTGTACCATGTCAGCTCGGTAGATAAGCCCTAACAACCACCGAATCAATATATTAAATCTTCGGGACCTGATCCCGTCCTTCGGCTCAGTTAACAAGGGGAGCATATTGTACAGAGGCCGTGATAGATAGAAAAGCAGCTTGGAAAGATACCTTGACCAGCCAAGTAAAACCCATCCCGGTTCAATCTCAAGTACGAGATACATCTGTAAGCTATTTAGAGAGAACCAGCCTACTCAAAGCCCTAAAATGCGAATGCAACTCAGTCTCCTATTAGCAGCTGCTGGAACAACCGTCCTCGCAGTCAACCCACGAGATGCGCCCAAAGAACCGACCGGCGTCAAAACCATCACCAGCCCGAATGGTAGCACGATTCGGTACAAGGAACCCGGCGAAGAAGGCGTCTGTGAAACCACTCCAGGGGTCGAATCGTACAGCGGTTACATTGATATCACGCCGGATATCCATGTGTTTTTCTGGTTCTTTGAATCAAAGCGCGACCCGAAGCATGATCCGGTGACGCTCTGGCTCAATGGAGGACCGGGCAGTGATTCGCTGATTGGGCTGTTTGAGGAATTGGGCCCTTGTACTGTCGCGGAGAATATGACAACAGTTCTTCGCGATCATTCTTGGACGGAGGTTTCTAACCTGTTGTTTCTTTCTCAGCCCGTGGGGACAGGTATGCGGTTTACCGTGATATTAGGTGGGTTGGCTGTGTGTGCTAATAAGCTTGCAGGGTTCTCTTATAGCACGAAGGAGGTTGGATCCTTAGATCCTACTTATCTGACGGTCGAATCGACTGCCAACAAGACCGAAGAAGGGCGGTGGTCTGTCATCAATGTCACTGCGCTCGACACAAGCCGGTTGGCGGCGGAGTCTGCGTGGGAGCTGCTTCAAGGCTTTTACAGCGCACTGCCAGATTTAGATGCAGATGTTGAGTCGACGGATTTTAACCTCTGGTATCCGAAACCCCGAGTGAATGCTCTCGTAGATCCATACAGCTGATCCGATAACTAGGACCGAATCATTCGGTGGCCACTGGGGCCCCAGTTTCTCCACATACTTCTATGAGCAGAACGAGAAGCTCCCTGAAGATGGTTCCAAAGGCCGCAAACTGAACTTCAAGTCTCTTGGGATCATAAACGGCATCATTGATGAGCCAACGCAGACGAAGTACCTTCTCGAGTTCACAAAGAAGAACACATACGGGGTACAGCTTATCAACGACACAGTCTATGACCACGGTGCCTTCAGCCTCTACATGCCAGATGGCTGTCAAGACCAGCTTGACTACTGTAACTGGATGAAGCGGGAAAATGCCATTGTCCGTCGGTCAGCGTGTGCCGCCGCTCAATTTATCTGCCAGACCACTGTGGAAGGACTGTTCTATCGCTTCGGCGATCGTGGAACCTATGATATCGTACGTCTGACATCTCCTTCATCACGCATTGATGGCTGACCAGGCCATACCAGCGTAAACCTACCGGTCAAGACGTTCCCCCGAGTTACTGGCGTGTAGGTGTTTACATACCCTCCATTCCTAAATTTGCTTGCCAACTGACATACAACATAGGACTACCTCAATACTGCCCCTGTCCAAGACGCTCTCGGGGTAGATCTAAACTACACCTCAAGCAACCTGATCTACACAGCTTTCAGTCTGTCCGGTGACTTCGCGGCGCCGTATCTTCCTGATCTAGAAAAGCTCCTGGAACTAGATATCCAGATCTCCCTTGTCTACGGCGACGCCGACTACATCTGCAACTGGCTCGGCGGGGAGGCAATCTCCAAGGTTGCCCAATGGTCGGGTCGAGAAGCGTTCAACAATGCAGGATACACGAACCTCGTGGTGGATGGGACGGCATACGGCGAAACTCGGCAGTATGGAAAGTTGAGCTTTACCCGTGTTTGGGAGGCTGGACATGAAGTTCCCTGTATGAGATTCCGTTTTTTTTGGTTCTCTGTTTGATGATGTCTTAAATGCTAACTTGAGCATGGCTAGACTTCCAACCGGCTGCTGCGTTGCAGATCTTTAATAGGACTATTAATGGGTTTGATATTGCTACCGGGGAGGTTGAGGTCTCTCCTGGGAGTGATTATGCGACAAATGGTACGGCTGAGACTACTCATACGACTACTTTGCCTCCTCTTGCTGCTTCAACTTCGGTTTGATAGTTATAGAGGTCCTTGGGCCATTCATTTTGAGCGGTGCAGTATGTGGAATACCTAGGTCCTAGTGTAGGGGTACATGTTTGACAGAACTCTGAGGTTTTCCGCGGATGGCTCTTCTCTTGCTGGGAATAAAATTGTGGACAGCTTGCTATGTGGTTCTGCATCGGGGACAATGTTCCATTCTACTCGAGAACTGTCTAGGGTTGTTAATCTGAGGGGGTGGAGTTGGGTACCTACCCAAATGCTGCTGGCTGGATTGACGTCATTGGCTATGTAAGATGTAGACGATAGCAGGTTGGATAGTGAGAGATTATGGTTACATGTCAAACATAGTTTGGAGACAGGAAGTCGGCAGGGTTTCCTGAGATATAAAGCCTGCGACAGTTGCGTCAGACTTGTGCGTTCAAGGACAACATTGTGATGACTTGGCTCCTAACTCCTGAGAAGGGAGGGAACGTGGTCTCTGAACGACCATATTGAGCTTTATACATAGCTCTAGAAGTACTACTAGTAGGAGCGACCACTTATGGCATGCATAAGCTACGCCCATAATACTAACTAGCATCTGTTGAGAGGAAGTAGAGAGGATGTCTTTGATTGGCTATACAGTAAATAGCTGACTAGCCTGATTAGAAAGTAATATTATCATGTGATCTAGTACTAGTCCTATTATGGCAGGCGGTCCTTGATGGAAATCGGGGCTAGCCGGAGCCCATCAACCTCGAGGTAGGCAACGACACTTTTACTAGTATTCTAGACCACTTCTATCTCCACAGATATAGTCTCTTTGGAACCCGAAGGTCTTCTTAAAGTTCATATAAAATAGGAGTTACCTCTAGGATCTACTAATATTGATTCAGGATCAATATTAACTATGCTATAACGCCCTCCTAAATAGACACATTTCGATCAGGAAGTCAAGAAAGTGTACACATTATTCTGCCGCACGATACAGAGGCCGCCGCCTGCTTGATTGGGCCCAGTCCCCTCCAGACGGGTCCCTGGATGTATTATTGATTGATAGAAAACACGCCGCGACCCAAACAAATAAATTAGGCCTCTCTACACCACCGCCCCACCAATCAATCTACATTCGCAATTGACTGCTCCTAAAGAAAAGATATTTTTCGATATATACCCATTCCACCCTATCTCCAAAGCTTCGCATTATAAAATTCATTTTCCCATCACCATGTCTACCCCGATGTCCGATGGCTCCCCAGCACAAGAATCCGAGAACCCTCTCCTCCGCGCCTCAAATCCGATGGTCTCCGATCTGGAACAAGAAGTTCTCGATGAATACTCTAGGCTACTGGGCAATGTAAATAAGGTATGTAGTGCACATTGATCTTCTCAATCTTTGAATATCATTTCTATCTCTCGATGTGGTTGTTGTTCGCTATACCCCGCGCATCCTATCTCCATTATATCCCCGCCGCCCATCCCACTCCTATTTTCGAGAGAATAGCGTCACCAAGCTTATACTGATGCGACCTGTCTACAGCTGTCTGACAAGCTCGCCGACCTCTCCGGTGATCCCTCATCCCTTACCCTGGACGGCCTCCGACTTCTTGAACGGAAGACGGCGACGGTTTGCACCCTTTTGAAGGCCAGTGTGTACAGCATTGTGCTCCAGCAACAGATCTTCAACGAGAATGAGGAACAGCAGCAGATGGAGCAGCAGGGCGATCAGATGCAGTATCATGATCAGGGGTACGATTATCAGGATGACGATATGAGCTTTGAAGGGCGGTTTACTTGATGTTGGCCGTCTTGTTTCGCTTCTGTGATTATTGTATGGGTTTTTTGTTTCTTTTTTCTCTTTCTCTTTCTCTTTCTCTTTCTCTTTCTCTTCCTCTTTCTTGCATATATAGGTGTGGGCCATGGGTATACCCCCTTTGTTTTGTATGTGGGTTTTGTATGTGGGTTTTGGTGTTGGGCTTTAGAGGGTTGAATGATTATGGAACCAGGACCTGGATTGATATGAAATACTATGACACTAGCCTTGCAGATACAAATACATGTCAGGGTACAAAACGAACAAAAGGAGGAAAAAGGATTATATACATCGCCATAACGCAAAGAAGCGTGCATCACATGCCGCAAACGATGCCCATATTCGTACAGTCTATTCTATGCGAGATGATGACTGTCGAGACGTCGAGATAACGAAAAGAAGGCTATCCAGACTATTTGAAATCATTGAAGACCCGGAAAGAAATGTTCAACTAGGAAGAACGTAACATCGTGCCGAAGACGCTGATTAGTATCTTCCCGAGTAGTAGACCTTACGGACATCGACCATCTTCTTGCCACGAGCACGGGCAATATCCTCTGGGTTGCGTTGACTCATGAGAGCCTCGTAAGCTGCCTTAACAGTGTTCATAGGGTTTCTCGAGCGACCGACACGAGCGGCGAGGTCATGAATACCGGCTGCACGGCACATCTCGAAGATCAAATGCTGACAACGGAGTCCGAATCCTATGCACTGTGAGTAGCTGGAACCAGTAGCCCATGATTAAGCGAATACGTACCTGGTGGACGAGTCATCAACTTCAACTCAGCTGCTCCAACCTTGCCCTCAACATCACCAAAGATGGTGCGGCCCTCGTACCGTGGGATGGGTTGCATGTTTCTGATGGCTCGGTATTTGGATTGTGTGATGGCATCGGCGGACTCCTCGGACTTGGCTTCTCCAATTCCCAGGAGACCATTGCCGTTGCCAGCGATGGAAAGGCAGTACATACGACGCACCTTACCCAGACGAGTTTGGTTAACAACCGAGTGCGAAACAAGGGTCTTCGTCGCCAGACCCTTGACAAAGACTTGGTCATAGCCTGTGGACTGTAGAAGCCTCTTCAACGCCTCAGTTATTTCCTCACTCTCTCCAAACCTTGGCGACGTTTGCATCTCAAAAGGCTTGACAGGTTTGGTTTCCTCCGTCAGGGGCTCCCCCGGGCTGAACAAATCCGGTACCAAGGCACTGTGAGGGTTCAATTCATTCTCCTCCTTGCCCAGGGTGACTCGCAAGGTGTCAGCGAACCGCACCCAATCAGCTGCGGTGGCATCCTCTGGCATTTCCTGGAAGAAGCGGGCGAAGTCTTCGACAAAATCATCATCGCTTTTGAGGGTCGCGTTGTAGTCGGAGTTGGACTTGGGCGCCCGGACATGTTTGTCCACGCCAGGTTCAATGGTGGAGAAATCATCCAGGTAGTTAAGCTTCATCGGATCCCGGCGAATAGCAAACTGTTCTGCCATGTCTTTGGGGTCGATTGCCGCCTCGCCGGCTTCAATTGCGGCCAGCTGTTCAGGAGTGTATTCTTCCTTCAGGCCTGCCTTTTCATCTTCCGTGTACGGCTGAAAGTGCTTCGGCTTCATATCCCGCGTAATTTCTTCCAAAGTCTTCTCATCTCGGGCTTTGAAGTTGGGGAATTTTGGTTTACGGTTCGCGAACTGTGTCGGGGAAGGGTGGAATTGGCGACTAGGCACTCGTGTGCCGGCGGAGACACCTCGAGTAAAGCTGCAAAACACACATCTTGCCGGCCGTGCGATGCTCATGTTGAAGGATAGGAGCTCTCTGGCCAGCAGAGGCCACTGGAGAGTGATTTCCGGAAAGAAGAAAGGGATTGGGGGAAAGTGGTATCGACCGCGGTGCGTAGGGTGGACGGAGGTTTGGATGGTTGAAGAACTGAAGGACTAAAAGCCGGCGAAATTCTCAGCGGAGCGGTTCGACCAATTGCCGCCCGCCTTTTTTTGGTCACTCATCTTGTCCCTCCAGAAATTAAGCCCATTTTCTCTTTCTGCTCTTCTTTCGCAACAATTCCTCTGCTCTCTAGAATTTTTCGCATTGGGCTTGGTATATATGTTCGCTTTTAGGGCGGGTCTCTCCCTATCGCGAAAACACTACTCTTCAATTCTATCTTTGCGGACTGGACATCTCGTCCATTCCAAGTCTCTCTTGTCCCACCGTCTATACCCCATTGCGCCGTTCTCCTCAACCATAATGTCGAACTCTCCCAAAAGTCCAGATACGAGTGCGAAGCGGCGCAAGAAGACCAAGGTTGACCGAGAAAAGACTAGTGGTTTTGACGAAGTCCTGCAAGCTGATATCGACCACCTTCTGCGGAAGCACAAGCCGGAGAGCGAGATTGGCGTAGAAGATGCTTCCACACCACCACCGACTTCTCTACCGGAGACTTTTACCGAGATCGAAGTCAAGGTCACCGAGATATCCTCAACTGGCGATGGCCTTGCATTGTCCGAAGATGCGAACCATGTCTACGTCGTTCCGTTTACCGTGCCCGGCGATAAGGCCTTGGTGAAGATCGTGCGGCATTTTCCTCGATTGTCCTACAGTTTGACAGATTTTCTCAAAGTGATTGAGCCAGGCCCTCAGCGAAATGATGCCGGGATAGGGTGCCAATACTTTGGCAAGTGCTCCGGTTGCCAGCTACAGATGATGCCCTACGAAGATCAGCTGGCTCATAAGAAGCGCATTGTGGAAAAGGCTTATGCCAACTTCTCCGGCTTGATCCCGGAGTTAATTCCGGCCGTTGACAACACTTTTCCCTCCCCTCTGCAGTACGGTTATCGCACGAAGTTGACGCCACATTTTGCGGGCCCCGGCGGGAACAGGAGGAGCAAAGCTCCTAAAGAACCTCATAAAGAGGTCCCACCCATTGGATTCTGTTATAAGAACCAGCGCCGGGATCTGGATATTGAAGATTGTCCTTTGGGTACCGATATTGTGCGAAAGGGCCTGAAAAGTGAGAGAAAGAAGGTTGCAGAAAACATTGGGAAATACACTAAAGGCGCAACTATTTTGTTGCGTGAATCTACCGCGCGACTTCCTAAAGATGGTGTGGATCCTGGTTCGACGGTCAAGGACCGTGAGATTGAAGTGGGCGAGGATTCCGGAGATGTGATTCAGATCGAACGAGAGAAGTACACCGAAGAGAAGCGGTGTGTGACGGATCCCAATGGTACGTCGGTCGAGTACATCGATGATTACTTCTTCAGCAACAGAGCTGGCGCTTTCTTCCAAAACAACAATTCCATCCTCTCCGGCTTCACAGACTACATCCGCCAGCTTGCGTTACCAAAAAACAACCAAGAAGACCCCAAGCCGATCAAGTATCTTCTAGATGCCTATTCCGGGTCCGGTCTTTTCACAATCACCCTCTCGCCGCTCTTCAAGTCAAGCCTTGGTGTGGATGTGGCCGGAGATTCCATTGTCTCTGCACGAGAGAATGCGCGCGCCAACTCCCTTCCCAACACTGGCTTTGCCGCGGCAGATGCCGCCACGCTTTTCAAAGACGTACCCTATCCTCCCGACCAGACACTCCTTGTCATTGACCCGCCCCGCAAGGGTTGCAGTGATGATTTCCTCCAACAGCTTCTGACTTTTGGGCCTCGCCGCGTCGTCTATGTGAGTTGCAACGTGCATACTCAGGCGCGGGATGTGGCGGTTATGGTCCAGGGTGACAAGGAAAAGAATATCCGTTTTGAGATTGAGAGTATCAGAGGCTTTGATTTCTTTCCTCAAACGGGCCACGTTGAAGGTGTGGCAATCTTAAACAAGACTACATTCTAAAAAGTGAAGGCGATGGCACAAAAGACATAACGTTAACATCCTTAACCGGAGTTGTTGGACTTCAACCGGCGTTGGCTACGACATAAAAAAGCATAGCATAGACTTTAATTGACGATTCTCTATTGTTAGTACATGAATGAGCTTTTCGCGAAGCAGGAAATATTGTTTTTGGCTTTTTCTTCTAAGATACGATCCAGTCTCTTGTTCTACCCCACTGGACCAGGTTGGACATGGCAGGAGTATATATATATAGTGAATAATACCTGGGCATCTGCCGCGATTCATGAGTACCTAGTAGCTGCTAAAGCTTCATATCCCTTAGTATATTGTCATCGTAGAGGCAGAAGCCACGGGTTCGCCTGGTTAAGTATAGCTCGAGGATCACATGGACACATAATGTATACTAGTACAGTTGGAATGATCTAAGTTAGAAAGGCATCTCACGTTCACAAGCACCCTTCAACCAGACTCCCTTGACATCTGGGGAACCCCCCTGTCCTATTTCAGCGTGAGATCTCATCCAAGACACGCATATAGAACAAAGTTTACGTGTGAACTGCCCATTTACCTCAACAGCCTAGCTCACAAGGTATGTACCAGGCGATGTACTACGGCCGACTACTGACAAGTACAACAGAGTATAGATAGAAGTATAGGCAAAGTGAGCCGAGACGTGCCATGAAATAACGTACGGGCCAGTGTCTGGTCTTCATACTTGAATGGGTTACAGTTTTTAGCTATGAACGTGGACCGGACAACATACTTTTGCGGGCCAAGTTGTTGTCGAAGCTACTAGTAGTTCCAAGGCTGCAACTCGTTTCTGCACGTCATCAAACCTAGGATTCAGTTTATATTCCATGACTATATGTCACAACTGCTGTTGATCCACAGAATACCTTTAAAAGTCGCTCCGCCTATGATACTTTGAAGAAAAAGATTGGCCAGATTGTCAATCACTATGTCTTCACCAACTCTGAAGCTACTCAAGTCAGATCTGTTCAAATCAATTCCTGAGCATCTGACTAATGATGAAAGGATAGAACTTAGCTATCACCGCGCTTACGCGGTTGCTAAGGCATATGGTGAGGTTCGTTAAACGAGGATGGGTACAACTTACTCATCGATTTAGGCTTGACAGCATCAGATATTCTCAATCTGACCCCAAAGTTCTGGCAGATTCACCAGGACATGACCCTTTCTCTTGATAATGCAGCATTTGTCTTAATTTCAATTCAGTATAATATTGCTGGAGCGACTTTCGCTATGTTTGTGACAGATCAGCCCGGGTATCAGCCACTTTTGGATCGTATACTCAAGTTTGACGTCTCGTAAGCTCCTTGTGCCTGAGTGGACTGCCGTCACATAGATAAAGCTGACATTCCTTAATAGTGTGCAGTTTATGCTCACAGAGGTTGGACATGGGCTGGATGCTCGGAACCTAGAAACAACAGCGACATTGCTTCCAAATGGCGATTTCGATATTCATACGCCCAACTCAAATGCAGCAAAGTAAACGAAGCCATGCACTATATTGCTAGCTTCCTGCAGCTAACTGGCTTAGATTCACACCCCCGAACTGGCCAAGAAAGGGCTTTCCTCGAGTTGCTCTTGTGTTTGCCCGGCTTCTCGTTTCTGGTGACGATTGGGGGGTTAGGCCATTCATCGTCTGGCTTAATGATGGCAAGAATATGTGTGAAGGAGTCACCGCCAAGTATACAGATCCTAAGAGAGTTCGTGTTGCCTATTATCTGAGAACTAAAACCCTACAGGTTACTCCCTAAACGAGCAGGATCGAAACCATTAGATCATGCCATCACAATATTTACACACGTCCGTCTACCCAGATCAGCGCTTCTGGGACCTCTAAAGAAGCCTGACAATATGCAAGAGGGCTTCCTGTCAATGACTCGGCGTACTGCTGTTGGTTCGCTCGCAGTCACTACGTCCCTGATCCCACAAATGAAGAGAGCCGTCTTTGTGGCTGGCAAGTACAGTCTTCGCCGACGGATAATGAGACAAACTAGTAAACCTGTTCCTATCATCTCATTCCGCACCCAACAACTCCCTATACTGCATGCATTGGCACAGATCGCGGCCTTCGACCCATTCGCACAAGACAGCATCCGACAATTCAAAAGGTCGAACGGTATGCCACTCATCCAGCATGTTATCAGCGTCACATTCAAGGCAGTGCTATGCCAGGCTTCCCAGTCCATGTTCCATGCCCTATCCGAGCGTTGCGGCGCGCAGGGCTTATGGGAGTATAACGAAATAATTGGACCACAACTAGAAGCGCGCATGGTTTCGATCGTGGAAGGGGATATCTTAGCATTGAGTATCAGTATGCTTCCCAGCTTCTTCTCTACTCCACACATCTCACAAGAGCAACCAGAAATCGGCACCGAACTCCTCCTCAACTGGTACCAACCCCCGCCCCCCACGAACCCAACATGTCTCCTTGCCCAGCACGAAAAAGGTCTCTTTGATGAGTCGCACTCAATACTGAATGGCCTAAAAGGAGGCCACCGGAGCGCCGAATTCAACTCGCTAATCCTACCAAGATGTCCAGCCCTCATAGAAGCCATCGGACATCGAAGAGCCTACGAAGCTGCCGCAAAAGCAGGCGTTGATTCGGATTTACTAGCCCTGTATGAGATTCATGCTATGCTGCTAGACCAAAGCTGGTACGTCCAACATACCGATATCACTCGGGAATATATCTTTCAGAAGGAGGCTCGTTTGCTGGATGCTTTGTTGCCCCGGTTAGATCCGTTACTGGATGCGACTGGTGCTGGACCATACTGCACGGCACCTATTCTATCGCAGGCTTCGTGGGATGCCTTTGTTGACGGGTTGGAGACACTCGGAGGAGTAGATATGAGTAATGATAAGGCTAGGCTTTGATTGTAAATGGATTGTCTGTAGCGGTTTGTCGCTATAGGTTGGGGAATGAGTTAGATCAAGTCCGTTGCGGCGAGGGTTTTCATTACTTAAATGCTCTTCATATTGCTCTCTTTCCAGCCCATTGTTCGACTTTAGTGATGGCGACATGTTTCAGCTAGGTTATCGTAGGAGCAGGTACCAGACAGTGGCAGACATTGAACGTTTTCACTTTTATTCATACGTGAACGTCCCGAAGGAAGCTTGCTTATGAGGGTCTGGTGTTTATGTACATACATTGGGCGTGAGGATTAGGTCAGGACTTTGTCCTCTGGTCTATCCAACTACATGAAACGCGCAGCGTCAGATTGAGATGGGCTGTGGAACATGGTAAGAGAAAAGAAAACTATTGACAAAGAGCTAATGAACACACTGGCAACTAATCTCCTCTATTTACGAGCTGCCTGGGCCTCCGAGAAGGGCAAACCTCCGGACAATGCTGGGGCCTATCTCATCGTACTCTGCCTTGGTGTGGCAGTAGCTGCGGAACTCTGGGGTCTGACCCAACAAGCTACCTCCGAACCACGGACCATGTCTCTGCCTCTTGTGCGTCACAACAGCCACATCCAAGCCACCACTCCTGGCACCACCACTGCGAGCTTCGGACGCGCGAATGCGAGCATCGACCAGGTGCCTGATATCACGCTGCAAACGCCGACCAAAGTCCTTGTATAGCGTAGATCCTCCGGACAAGACAATGTTCTTATAAAGGCCTCTCCGAACATCGATAGGGGAAGACTGGATCACACCGTCGACGACGGTCGGCAGCGGAGTCAAAAAGTCGGAAGAGTAGATTTCAGGGTTGAAGAAGATCTCGGGAGCAAGGAAGCGCTCATATCCGACATCGATGTTCACGGACCGGCCGTTGGGCGAGGTGACAGTATGCTTGAGGAGTCGATCCGGCTCGCGATCATAGCGGGCAAATTCCTTCACAATGTCCGGGCACACGTAACAATACTCTTCCTTAACCTTCTCAGCAGTTTTCAAGCTGCTATCGGGCTCGCCTCGGTCACGAAGCAAACTTTGTACGAAATACGTGATGTCTCGACCGGCAATGGGTATGCTTTTGATAGAGGATCCGATGACGTAGCCTTCCGCGACGGGAATAACATGGGTGACACCATCACCGGAGTCAATTACGGTTCCTGTGAGGGATCGATCGGTCACTTTAGAAGAAGTCCACGAGGCAGCGAGTGCAAGCACGGCTTGAACCGCAATGTAAAGACCAGCGCAGTTGAACGACTCGAACATGATCTCCGCAGTGTTCTCACGGTTCTCGGGAGGGTTCAGGGGCTGTGGAACCGGGATATATCAGCACATGTCGTTTCTACCATAGCTAACAGCAACCACGGAAAAGCGATTGAAATCAAAAACAAGCTTACAGGTTCAGTGAGAAGGAAGTAGTGGTCCTCCGGCTCGACGCGCAGGTACTTGAAGATCGAGTTCGACCAGAACCGTTCCATGTGATCCCAATTCTCAATCTGACCATGTCGGATGGGGTAGTTGATTCCATATCCCGGACCATTGGCAGCAGCTAGAGCTTCATCGCCGATGAAGAAATCCAGGTCTTCTGTACCACGCTTCGAAGACAAGTGTGAGCCTGCCCCACCACCTGCAGACAAGAACCCGGGTTTGTTGGCGACAGGAGGCTTGGTGCTTCCAGCACCAGATTTGGTCGCAATTGCGGTAGGGAAAACAAATGAAGGCGAGTCGTTACCGGCGAAACCTGGTTACTCGTCAGCCTAGAGCTCAGCCTGAAGCTCAAGGTTGGGCGGCTCGCTCTTGAGCGATAGGCACTGGGATAATTCAACGCACCTAATTTCGAGTATCCAGTACCGCTACACAGTAGCACCCAGAGTTAGTTATCTTTATCATCCGCGGGCGGGATCTGACGGTGTAGAGCGACATACTTGTCCATGACAACGGCTGGGGTTTGGGACGCCATGACGGATGAGCTGGAGCACGCACGTCCACAGTTCCCCTTTCTCCCAAACCGCGATTAGAACAATCTGCTACCGGTCGGCCTGGAGATAATTGGGAGGCCAGGAAGCAGAGAATAGAATGGAAGAGAAAGTAAAGTGGGTACTGGAAAAGGGAGAGGGTCGTTAGAATAGCGGAGGAGGGGAGGGAAGGACGGAGAGGCGGGCAAGTAGTAAGTAGTAGTGAGTGTACCGTCCGTACCTTAAGTCTCATACGTATGCCCGTTGTTTTAGGTAGGTAATTTTTCCGTATGGTAATTTTGGATACCTGAGGTTGATGACATCGATGCCAAGCCCCAGTCATGTGCTGTCCGCATATCAATCTACGTTGAACTATGAGTTGGTTTCATAATTTAGTATATATTCTCTATACATGTCTATCTTTTTCTCCTGGAAAGCATTCCCTTTGTATACAAAAGACATAAATTGTTTGTAAGTTATGGCATCTACAGATCACTCACCAGAGGTAACTGCCTCTCTGTCTGGGTGACTGTTCTTTCGGAAGGAACTGCGAACCATTCAAAACCGAGACATTCACTCGGTCTATATTTGTGTTGTCTTCCTCCATTCTCCTTCTGGGCACCTTTTGTACCTACAATCCTACACACTCATTGCTTCAAAGACCTTCTTTTTAATGCCATTCAGGTATTCCTAGTGCTTACTACACTTCTTTTGTGATGGAATCATAGCTATACCCATACCTTTAGTCTTAACACTATTCATTGTCCCTAATACTAGTATTCCCTAGCACTGTTCTTCAACTCGACACGCCTTGTCTTCATTGAACAGTTGATCAGTCCTGCAAAAACCTTGTCTTCCCTTATTTTCATCCACAATTAAAAACGGAAAATTGACACAGTTTCCTAAAAACTAACCAGCGTGGAAATATACCGACCCGCAGACTCTGCTGTGCAAAGGAGAGCCACCCCGCTGAAGGGATGTTTCCTCAGTGTGTGCTCTCTACTCTCTGATAGATTGGATGCTGAATCACCAGTCTCCGCTACGAGCTTTGGTCTTGAGTTGTTCCCAAACTGTGTGGAGTCTTCCACCTTTCTTATTTCCGCAACAACCGGCCGCAAAGCTACGCGCCGACTTTTCACCCTCGTCGACAAGCCAACTCAAAGACACAATGAGCCGTCCACGGAGAGACGATGTCTCTGCCATTTTTGTCCATGCAGGAGCTGGGTTTCATAGTCCGCACAACGAAAAGATACATCTAGAAACATGTGAGAAGTGAGTTGTTGACCCCACTGGCGCCGTGAGGCCCTTTTCTGATCGCGCAATATTCTGGCATGTCTAATCTTCAGTAGCGCAGCGAAAGTGGCAATTCAGATGCTCAAAAATGGTGGATCAGCTGTTGATGCCGTGGAAATCGCCATTATGCTCCTGGAAGATTCTGAAATCACAAATGCCGGTTACGGCAGCAACCTAACCATCGATGGCGCTGTTGAATGCGACGCTACTATCGTAAACCACCTGGGCCGAAGTGGTGCGGCTGGCGCTGTTTCTCGTACGTTCTCGCTAGGAGAATTTGTTTCGCGCTGGCTAGTGTATGAATAGACTGACATAGGGTTATAGAAGTCAAGAATCCAATCTCATTAGCCCGGGTCGTTCTTGAGGCATCAACAAAGCCGTTGACTTTGCAGAGAGTGCCTCCCAACTTCCTCGTGGGACAGGGCGCCACGAGCTTTGCGTATGAACAAGGCCTAATTGTGATTCCCCATGACGGTCTGATATCTGAGGAAGCACGGGGGCGTTGGCTGCGCTGGCAACAGGACTTGGAAGCGGCCGAATCGAAAGAGGCCCAGCAGTTTCCAGCAAGATATGAGCGTCACAAGGCGTACATCCGTCGACCAGTGAGTGTCAATCCGACAGACTTACTTTCTTCACCAAGCAGCATACGACCTGCCTCGTCGCTTAGCTCCAGTTTAGGTGATACACGCCTTAGAAATTCGGGTATCTCTTCACCAGCCAGTTCTAGCGATACTCTCATGTTACCACCACGAGCCAGAGACACTAGGTATATGGATGGTATAGTGTCTCAGACTTGTAAATCCAGCACCATCCCAGACAGTACGTCATTGGAGACATCCCATTTTCCTGGACCCAGTATGGACGTTGAAACGACGCCCCCTTCTGTTGCCGCGGATATACACTCCGCAGATATGGATCAAATTAGCGATACTGTTGGTGCTATAGCAGTCGATTCACATGGAAATATCGCAGCAGGATCATCATCCGGTGGAATTGGGATGAAACATCGTGGCCGTATTGGCCCTGCAGCGCTCGTGGGCATCGGTACTGCTGTTATCCCACTAGACCCCAACGACCCGGACCAAACATGCGTTGCTACGGTCACTTCGGGAACCGGCGAACACATCGCCACTAGTATGGCTGCTAGCACCTGTGCCTCGCGCATTTATTACAACCAACGAAAATGCGAAGATGGTTCATTTGAGGAAGTCACGGAGGATGAAGCGCTCAGGGGAATGATAGCGTCCGAATTCATGGGTAACAGACGGGCCCTTGCATCCACCGTCGTTATATGTAGAAGGCTAATTCCCTCTTGCTTAGGCCATCCAGGAGTCAAAGACAGCCACTGTCGGGGTGCCATTGGAATAATGGCGGTCAAGAAAACAGTCGATGGAGTGTACCTGTGTTTTGGCCATAACACAGATTCTTTCGTAGGTAGCCCCAGTTTATCTCTCAGCTCTTTTATACTAAATGCAATCAACTCAGGCCCTAGCTTCGATGAGCAGCGAGGACAAGAAACCAGTGTCTGTCATGTCACGCAGCAATGGAAATGGGAGTATCGCACAAGGTGGCCGCGCCTACCGATCCAAGAGGTAGGAAGCACTTTATGGTGCGAATTACAAAATATTACCCTGACTGAGCTTATATGTCGTTAGGTACAAGGTACCCAGTGCTACAGCATAGCCATTCACAACAGTAAGTCCTCTTATTATCTATGTTTTGATGTATTTGGCGTATTATACAAGTCGACGTGAACGTGACTTTTCAACCCGATTACCGGTGACCAGCGTTGTCTGTCAAACTATCTAACGTTAGATAGTGTTGTTACTTTCCACGTGTGTTCGGCGATCAATCAACTGATGTAGGCAGGAAACCGAAATACGATGTTGGCTAGAATCCTCAAGACTATGGAAACCACTCTGTTTGCCTGTGTGGCGGGTGATGTCTTTTCAAACTGTCTTTCTCTCGAAAAATGACACTTATGAAATGTCGGAGTGTGTCGACCGGAGTTTGTGACTGCCTCCTGCACGTATCTGAAATAGGATACCAAATAGAAGCTGGATATGTTCTTTGTAACACAATCTGTTCACATCGTCTGAGACCAAAGGTAGCAGACACATAACCTTACTCCTAACCCTCCTCCATGACGCAGAAAAACATTGTTTGATAATGAGTAGGGTATCAGGGCCCCGGTGTAGGCGTAGGCGTAGGTGTAGCTGTGCCCGACGGACCGTTCACGCGCTTCTTCTTCTTCCTCTTTCGCGTGACCACGGCTGGCTTAGCCCCGTAGTCACCCATTTCAAGGTTTGTGCCGCAGGTCAGGCAGTTGCCGTTCTCCGGAGGCTCGCAGAAGATGCTCAGACAGATAGAACAGACAAAGCCAATATCGACAACCCGTCGATGACAGAAGCAAGCCGCACGGAAGTCAACATCGACTCGCGTCGGAAGAACCAGATGTCTCCTCGATCGCTGGTCTGGCAAAAAAGCCATCATCAGGTACTGCAATAGCCCCCGAGGCTCAGTCAACGACATATAGACCCCCTTAGTAGCATCCGAAGCCTGCTGCAGAAACACCGCATCCCCACTCAGTTTGCACACATCAATCGGAATATGAAGCCGCTGACAGGCAAAAATACTATTCATAATCGGTATATACTGATGCGCAGAATCACTGGCGCCACTGACGGATATGATCAAGATCCGCGACTGCAACCCTTCCGCAGTGTCCGTCCCAGACATATGTCCACCACTAGATGGACCACCGCCCGACGTCTCAGCAGCCGTATCAGCCCCATGGGCCTCAGCCCACGCAATACTCCGCCGGTTAATATGACTAAGAGCCAGCGTAAGCGCCCCTGCCATCATCGTCGAGTTGGTAGCTTTCACGTCCGCGCCGCTGGTCGACGCCATCAGTTCACGTAGATTGTGCGTAACTTGCTCCTCCACGATCCGGAACGGTCGGTATTTGTTCACCTGTCCCGGTCCTTCGGTGGTATTATTATTGGTCGACGACCCGTTCATCGAGACGTCGCCGTCGGCATCTTGGTATGTCTTCGTGGCTGGGTTCTCGCGGGGATACAGCCACGCCGCCTTTTGGCTGTGGGAAGCTACCACGGCCACCTCGTTTGCGTAGTTACAGGCTAGATGGGCATTGAGGAAAACTAGGATGTTTGCGATCGCCTTGGAGAGCGGGAGGGAATCTTCGAGGAGGGCCCATGCGTGGGGGTTCGTGTCGAGGATGAGGGTTAGAAGGGCGGGCGCAGGATCTTATAAAATTATAATGTATGAGCTGGGGTCGTTCTCTTTGCAGAGTTGTAACTTGTATAGCTTGAGATGGGGTCTTACCGCGTGCACTCGTCTCATAGTGCTCTGTCGCATCCACGGCGTTCATGGTATAGTCTTATCCGGTGATTTGTATAGGTTCTTAAGAGATAAATAGAACATAACCTGATATTAAAAGACAATATGTGAAAGAGAGATAAGCTCGAGCTAGGTAAAAAAAAAAGAAAAAGAAAAAACTAGTCAAGTCATAACATCATTAGACTTGCGATGGGTGTCGGCGTTTGGAAAAACCGATGGTTTGGTCGTTTTCGATCCCAACCACCCGTCTCAGCCCAGGCAGTATCGGTTGGTTCGAACTGATACTTGACGCCGGGAGAAGTTGGGTAGTTGTTCTCCGTTGGTCAACACGGGGAGAGGAATATTTGGTTTGGGAGGCGGTAGCGTTATCAAAGCTTTAGCTCTCTACTATCTTAGGTCAACTTGCCAATGAGTGTCGTGCACGTGACCTTGGGCTGGAGATGTTTAGGTCAATATACTGTAGTATAACTATCGAATACTGAATCTAACAACGCTACAGCTGGAATTCTTGTGATGGGATTTGGTCCTCAGCACCTGGTACGTAAGAGAAATGGCATGTCTATGGCTAGTAGCAGCGGCAGGTGAATTTTTGATCAACTGCCGCTAGTTATCCAAAGCAGTGTATTCCAAAGTAGGTTATTATCCAGTCTTTTTGTTGAAGATCGGTGTTTAGAAGGGAGCATATTTTCTAAAATATATCATGTTGAGTAATCCTTCCCGTAAAGATACCCAAGAGTGAACAAGTATGGCTCAAGCACGTATTGCAGAATCGACACTAAACATCTATATCTCATTAAATTGCATAAATGGTCTAAAAACCATGCCTTCGGCTTGATGGCATGTTGAATTGCCTATGCAATGGCAGGCGCTCAAATGACAGCGTCCGGCTTTAAGTGAAGGTGATCGTCTTTCTGCTCCGCTTGGTTGAGAATAGGTATTTGAAGAGTATCTTTCAGAGCAACTGGGGTAGGTTGGACGAGTGGGCTGCGTTGAGGAGTGATTGAATTGCTCTGATGCTCCGTAAGACCTTTTCGGATAGCGAGAACAGAGTCGACAATGACCGCGTCAATACCTTCGGACACTTGGCGCTGTAAAAGTATTAGTCAAGCCTAACATATAGGCTAATGCTGGGGCACACTGACCTTGACATTCGCAGGATCATTGTTCAGAGTTCCATAAGAGACGCAAACCAGACCTGACTCTTTCACGACTCGAACCAGTCGAGGACAGAGCACCAGTGGCTCGGCCTGCGAGACAACACCGAGCAGGTTCCACCTGGACGCAAACCGAACTCCCTCCTGCAAACTGCTCGCGCGGATATCACCAACAGGGGAGGCTCCAGAATCTGTCAAGAAGAGCACAGGGATAGAGGGTTGTTTGAAGGAAAGCAACAAACAAATGTCAGGGTTGAAACTAGAGAAGATCATATTACGACCTTGACCTAATTCGTACGCCTGGGTAAGAACCGTGTCCACAAAGGAGTTTAGTTCCACTGCGTAGGTATCCATCTCCTCTTCCTCACTCTCATAGAGCATGGGGTATTCTGGCGATCTCAGTCAGATCGTCTCGTAGCTGTTCTAGGGAGGGCTAGATAACTCACTCAGTTCAATATTGAATCCAACAGATTTAGGAAGTTTCTTAAAAAGCTCTTCCAATGTGGCGAAGGGTGCTTGGATGTGATTGCCTCGGGTATTGCCTTTGAAGCCTTTCTTCTTGAAATCGCGAGTGTGCTTGATCTTCTCGTTTAATTCCGCGGGGTCGTATTCAGAACCGCCGACAGACATTGAGCGTTGACGAAGAGTAGAAGTGTTTCCATCCTTTCCAAAAGCATCAAGCGCCTGGGATGGGGAGCCAGATCGACGAGACGATCCACTGTCACCCAATTGAAGGAATTGTTCCAACGTGAGAGTATGAACTGGCGCATCAATTCCCGTTTCACTGACGAGGAAATCATGATAAATAACTGGAACATGATCCTTGGTCAGCTGTACATCGAATTCAACATATGATGCGCCAAGGTTCGCGGCTGCAATGAACGATTGCACCGTATTTTCACCAAGCTGCAACGAATTACGGCTGGCCATATTCTTGCCCAAGCCACGGTGTCCAATAACCATGGTCGAGCTCATACTCTTCCAGTAGGTCCGGTCACCGGTGATGGACATGTTCGGGTGCTTGAAAGGCGTGACTATGAGGAAGTTGAATGTGACCGTGCCGATGACTTCCAGGGTGTTTGCAGCCACAATAGGGACAGTCGAGTCACCCTTCAGGTTGATGCGATTGGAGCCCACGCTTTGCTTAATGCTAGAGAGCAACGCCACACCACGCCCAACCACCTGGTCTTTCGAACCAGCATAGGTCGGGACGAGGTCGAATAGAAGCCTAACCTTCGTCGCATCGGCAGTATGGAAAACGATTGGCTCCGTCGAGATATTGTCTTGCACAGGCAGATCGATGATCTCGGGTTCTCCATGAGCCCCGTTAGCAGAAACAACGATGGACAATGCAGTATCAAGCTGGGTAGAATGAGCGTTCTCCATTGGGATACGATCAAGGTTAACTGCTTCCACGGGCCTGTGCATATCCATGGTACCCAGGCTCACCAAGATCATGGCCTCGTCGGTAAGATACCTGTGTCCAAAAGATTTAACAGGTTCGACATCCCGCGTACTAGAACTCCCCGAGGGCGTGCTGGTATTAGATCTTCGCTCAATCAAAGAGGATGGGGCTGGAGGAGACGAGGAAGCTACAGGAATCGGTATCACAGGCTCAGCTTCCGCGACATCAGGCTCAGGTGTAAGTTCGGCAAGACGTCGAGCGATGTCAAGGTGACCTCTCAACGCCGCATGTTCCTTCGCAGTCCACCCAGAGGAGTCGGCTTTTTCAAGGTCGGCACCAGCTTCAATCAGTAGGTTTACAACGCTCAACGATCCATCAACACTCGCAATGAACAGTGGTGTCCAAGAGTACGTATGCTCAGCCAATTCTGTATCCGCCTTCTGGTCACTGCTGCCCTGTAACAAAATCTTGGCGCACATATGATGTCCAAACCGGGCTGCGACATGTAACGCGGTTTCGCCTTGCTCGTCCTGATAGTTAATATTAACCCCTGCATCCACCAGAAGCTTGACGATATCAACAAAGTTTGCTTTTGTGGCCATCGCAAGTACTGCGCTTGATTTGGAGACCTGTTTCCGGGTGGTCGACTTATCCGGACTGGCATCCTGCCAGTTCTCGGCGTCTAGAAGGGCGCGTGTAGTTAATGGGTGACCACCAACCACACTCAGATGCAGAGGGGCCCAACCATCATTATCCTGCCAGTGCGGCCCATCGATACCCCCCGAAACATCAAATATATCCCAGGCCTGCAGGTGCTCGATGATGACTTCACAAACAACTCTGAACCCGTACTGAGCAGCATAGTGCAGTGGGGTACGACCCGAGATATCCTTGGAAAGCAGAGCAGGTCGTTGCCTAGGCCGGAGCTCGTCTAGCAGGTGGTGTAGAAGCGATACCGATGGATCTGATCTATCCAAATGCTGAGGGTGATCCGACTCCTTCACTACATTCCGAGGAGGCTGCAATGTTGGCAGGGCAGCGGGCGTAATATAATTGGAAGTTTCAAGGGGGAAGTCGAGGACCATTGAGGCAGACTCCTCTGAGTCAGTCGTGGATTGAGCCCGACCGATTGAAATCACTAATCTGTGAATGCAGTTACGCTTGTTGATGTCATCTTCATCGTCAAGGCTATCCATTCGGTCGAGCAGGACGGAAATGCAGAATTTCGAGCGGTAGTAAATAGACCGCTGCAAGAGGCTCTCGAGGACTTTGGGGAAAATGTTTCCTCCAAGGTTGTCCGTAGAAGTTCTAAGGTCCTCCAGTAATTCCAGGAGGACGTGTGTGTCATCTTTGCGCAACGCTTCGTCGACAGCAGCAAGCAAACTCGAGGGTAAGTTTAAGTGCGGGCGAGCTGGACCCCTCTTCAGTGAGAGGGAAGAGCGAGTGGAACTGGCATCATCTGAGACCTTCTGCTCACCAAGTACCGAAAGCCAGTCATTGATTTGCTTCAATGACTCAGTGACCCGCGCATTCGAGGCGAATGGAGATGGGTCGACCTTCGTTTCTAGATAAGTCCGCTGCGCATGGACGCCTACTTTCTTATCAAGTTTCTTGGTGATCTTGATGAACCCACGACGATTGACTTCGCCATACCACTGTAATTTCCGCAGCTGGCCACGCAGCTCAAGCAAGGCGGCCAAAAGGTCCTCAACCTCCTCCGAGTCAAGACGGTGGCCAGCATCCAAAGATTGACCATACCGGTCCTCTAGCAACTTGAGGCGGCGAGCAAAATCCGAGTACTTCTTATTATAGAAGTAGTCGACATCCTCGAGATTTCGATCGAGGGAGTAAAAGAATCCTAGGGTATCCGGTCAGGAAGACCGCTTCGCGGTCTAGATACGTGGCAATCATAGAAACGGCTCACCGGCAAGATCTGCCTCATGGCCAGCCTTCACATCTTCTGCCGCCGACTTGATGAGCTTCTTCAACGCCTTGTACTTGATGTAGGAGGAACTCCACTCAGGAACGACGTTCCGTGGAAGATTGCGTCCAAACTTCATTGCGTTCTCGTCTTCTGACAATCACAATAAGGTATAATCTGTATCAAGGAAAAATGAGCAGGCTGTAAGCTCCTCTCGATAACAAATGTCTCGGATGCTTGAGAAGATCCCTGGGGTTTTTTACACAAATTCCCCCAATCACCAACTTGAGAAGAAGAAAATATAGACAAGTGGCGGAATAGACCAAGAGCTAGAGACGGATTCGAGAAGGACAAAGGAAAAGGACACTTGAAACTTCGAATGCGGCAGCGCCATGTGTCAGTTTACAAAGAAGCCATTGCGCAAGGCGTTCGTCTCTGTGCCAAGGTGGAAAAGACTCTCACGGTTATATCGATTGAAAAGGGATGTTGAAAAAGTGTAGGTGGCAGTACGCGCAAAGATATTGACAACTACTATAGCGTGGGCGGAGTCAGCACGTGAAAAGCTCAACCAGTCAGGAAAAATTGCGGTGAGACGCCGTTATGGAGACAATGCCCAGTAAGGGGAATTTGGATACGGTGAATAAAAAAGAAATCCAAAAACAGAGAAAAAAAAGAAAACAGGGAGGAAAGAGGGAAAGAAAAGGATTTTGACTTTTATTACTTGGAGGTCAAGGTATAGACATCCACCAAGTGGATCTCAGAGAGGCTCAATGACAGTGCACATGGAGGAAACGGAAACAGAGGCCAATACCTTGAGAAACCGGAGTCAGGGAACCAGGGAACGCCAGAGCAAAAGTGGCAACAGGGGGCAATAACGAGTGAGATGCGCCAAACAGAGCACACGTTCCGGGAGGCGGAACGTTGAACTTGACTGTTCAGGATCAAAGAATAAATGGAGCTCCGCGAATTAATGCTCGGCGTGCAAGGCGGGCGATCTCTGATTTGCTCGCGCCACGCTGTTTGTTCCGGGGGATGTGATCTCGGGACCAGCAAGAAAAACTGTACCTTACAGATGGATAGAATGCGGGAGGATGACGGTAGGGTTAATCAACGCTTGCCCTCAGCCCCCGTATCTACTACTAAGTACTAGTAGTAGACAAGTCGTAGGTGAATGCAACGTAATTGAGATATATATAAAAAAACCACCACGGTCGCAAAGGGCACAATCAAGTAATGTGTCAGGACCAATTACTTATATGTGGGTTTGTGAAGAAATTGTCAAGATCCTTCGATTCCGGATCGCCACCTCTATATATAGTCTCCCACGGCCGCCAGGGCTTATTCCGTATCATAATGAATTAAACAATAAATGCTTCCCTCCATGATCCATACCCCCGGAGAGGGGCCGTGGAGCTTCGGAGAAGACGAGAGGCATCAAGACAACATCCCATTTGCCCAAGGTGGTCGAGACTTTGATCCGAGCTTTCCACAGGCCAAATCAGAGTTCGCGTTGCATACCGCCGGTGGAACTCAGTTGGTCAATCTCTTTCATTCCCCATCACCAGCTCGGTGCCTTGATCCTCAGAACAAAATAATGAGTTAAGAAGGGTGGGGACACCGTCGTGTTCCATTTCCATTTCGAAATCCTCTGCCCCTTCTCGTGCGTTTCCCTGCATGTCACATGCCCTTCCTTACCCCTTAAACACAACCAAGAGGTATGGAGGAGTCAGCAAGGGATCAAAGACACTCCGGGGAAAGAAGAGAGTTATGGAACATTCTTCGAAAATAGGGTTCTTCTTGATGACTGCTTCTCCCCCTTTGCTTTGTTTTTGTGGGAGCGGAGAAAAGGAGTTTGGTCCCCTTGGTCTTGTTGTCGTCAAGTGCCGCCCACTTTGATGATGATGATGTTGTACGGATTCACGGAATACACCTCGATCCACAAATCCAAGTAGGGCAAACACAATAAGTGGACTTTATCGGAAGTAGTATCCAGAGGTACTAATAGCAATAAGCTATGGGTGAGATTGGCTTTGAGCACCTTCAGTCCAATCAATCACTTCCTAGTCTGACATGAATTGCTGTTGTGTCAATACACTCCCTCTAGAAGTACTAGTAGTATCATTCCCCACCTCACATGAACAAACAGCCACCAGATCGATGCGTCACTTGTCACGATGCCAATTGAATTTCCGTTTTGATCACCGGCATTCTTTCCTTTATTTCCAGAAGCCAACCCCACCGACGATGGGCATTTAAGGTATTCCGTACGAGATGTCGGTATGACCAGTAAACCGATGCAATGGGGCCGCTCTGATTGGCCCCACCTCTACTCTATAAGAGTCGAACTATTTGCCCACCATCGTCAATCGTTCTTCTCCTAATGCACCTCCTGCGTAGCTTCCTTGTTCTAGACTGACCGCGATCATTCTTCCTCCCAACGTTCCATTCAGCTGATCATGCTGGGCTTTATCTCCCAAATAACCACCGGTCGGCGCCATAATCGACACGCTCCTAGTATTAACTACGTACTAACTTCTCCTTCCCCACTTCACCGCTACCTGGTGACAATCATAATTCCTTGCTTTTACACAGTACTCTATCTCGGCACATGGTACACAACTACCATAGCCTGAAACCTGTTTCACCCATGCACACAAAGTACGGTACGTTACAAAAGTACGTGGGGGGTTGCGTTTAACTCAGTAATGCATGAGTAAGATCAATAGGAGCACATCATCGCCCATGGCCATCCCCGCTCACCGACTCTGACGTCGGTTTGCAGCGTCAGCCGTGATTGAGATGAGGGGCTCGGTTATTGGAGCTTATAATCCTTCTTTTTTTTTTGGAGGGATTGTTTGCTGGATTCTAGCATTTGGATGCATTAGATGTCTGTCTCGTGTATATGTTGAGGCGTCCGAGTCTCTGATATAAACAATGTCTCGCTAAATGTATATAATACTAGGAATAAGAACCACAAGATAAATAGTAGAACAGAACCAAGATCCTAGATAAAACAGGGATGTATGTACACACATAAGCACTATGCATAAGTGAATCAACTTCTATCAATCCACCCTCACCCAAACCCAACATTGTACCAAACCCCAACATACCTAAACAACCCCCAAGGACCAAAAAAAAAGAAAAGAAAAACCCACCAAAACCTCTTACAAATAAGATCGAAACCTCACCACCACTACCCTGCCCACCCGAATAAACCCACGTAGTACATGTGCGTCCTCTAGAGCACCCAGTCTATCCCACCCAACCAAACCCCAAGTAAAACCAATCCTAACGAAACCCCCGGAATCAAACAATAGACTCTATAAACCACCCCACACCCTCCTTTTCAGCACCACCTGTAAAGATGCCCAGCTCCTCCCCACGGCCCTCCACGACTGGAAGCACGACTCGTCCGTTGCCAACTTAACAAGGGCCCACCCAACACGATTCTATTATATTCGCGGATTCGAAGAGGTAGGGACTTTTTCCTCCGCCTGTAGAGGACGTCTGTGATTCTATTGCTCTGTATTGTTAGTTTGCCTCTCTGGTTGAGGGAAAGGGGAATCGGAGGGGGAGGGCTGTTGATTGTGTTATTTCTCGGTTGAGAGGTGGTACTACGCGTAGTGCATCTTTGTTAGCACAGTGTTTGGGGCTGAGTCGGAGGATTTGTTGAGGGGTAGGCTGGCGCCCGTTTGGAAGTGGGCAACGCCCTGAGAATGTTTATTACGGGGAGGCGGGGGTGGGGAGAGGGTTGCAATTGTGGGTTCAGGGTGTGTTATAGTGTTTGGGGTTCTTCGGATGACCGCTGTGGATAGCGGTAGGGCAAGTGAGTAGGGGCAAAGAATCTCTACTTGAGAACTCAATATCGAAACTGTATCATATAACGTTCTAGATAACCCACTGAAAATACATCACAAACAGTCCTCCTGGGTCTATGAGTGGCCCGGTAAAGCGCAAATGCCCTGATGGCCAAACTGAAAATGACACCGAGCCCAGCCCTCATAACCCGGGTAAAATCATAAGATAACAGAATGGGAAATAGGAAGAAGCTGCTTGAAGAAACTACAAAGGACAAGCAACGCCGATACGCATGTCAGAAAAAAACAAGAACACCATAGCAATTCATCCCTAGCCCACGCCTGAATAAAACAATCAATCGCTAACAAGCAGGAAATAGGAACAGATGGGTAACCCATATTGCATGAAAAAAAAGAATAGATCCAAAACATCATTCAACAAGAGGCTTCAATGCTTCAACTCCTGTTTGGAGGACCGCGGTATTCCTCGATGTTTTCAGCACATTGGTCAGTATATCAACCGCACCGCCCTGCTTCAGAGCTTCTTTGGCGCGCCGGCCAATATCACCTGATGCGATGCAGCTCATGTTCCGCACGCATGCCACCCCTCGGTGCAACAACCCCTCATCATCTTCCTGGCAAAGACGAAGCAAGAGCGATACACCACGAGGCTTATCCAAGACGGCAGCGACGACGGAATCAAATTCAGTAAGCATAGCTAGACCTCCTCCAGCGGCTCTTCGGGTTGCGATATCATCCGCGTCAGTAAGGGCTAGCAAGATATGCAGGCGCTGCGCTGCCCGTTTAGAGCCGTCCGCAAATTTCACTATCCCAGCCTCACAAGTCATCAGGTTACACACTAACTCACATGCAGCCCGTTGGATCAAAGGACTGTTGGAAAGCAGCAGGTCCTCGATCACTGACCATGCCTGTCGGACAATGGCATCCGGCGCACTCTCATCCGGATGCGAAGCGAGATTCGTGAGCGCAAGAAGGCTTTCAAAAATGGGCAAAAGATCGCGTGGCTGATCCGCCGAAGTCTCAGGGGCCACCAGGAGCGCAGTTAAGGGTCGGATAGCCGAAGTGACCTGCGGAAATCCAGATGGAGGGAAAACGTGTGACGGATTCACGGAGATAAGAATGCGGGCCAATGCGTGGGAGGCATTAGGCACAGCTTCGTTTGCAATCGAACCAGAGCTCCCCTGTCTCGAGGTGCCGATATTGAGCAATAGCTTGACACCGCCCTGCTGGGCTAGGGTTCCTCTGGTTTTCTGATTCCGGGACAGTGAAAGCATGATCTTGCTTATAAGGCCCTGGATGGAAGGGAGACTTGTTTTGCTGCACTCAATAAAAAGCGGCATGATACCAGCTTCAATGACGGCATTGCAACGAGCGATAACGCTTTCATCCTTCTCAAGGGGATTTGGGCCCGCCCGGGCATCGGGAGAGGCCTCTGCATACGACTTGAGTTGTGACATCTTCTTTTGTTCTTCACTCAAATTCGGAAGGAACTGGGTGATGTTCACGATTATCATTAGACCACCATAGAGAACCGACGAATCGCTCAAGTTCTCATACAAAACCTTGATCAGGTCCCGCAGAAAAGTCGAGTCTTTGGCAAGCTGTTCCTTCACAATCGGCTTCACAGATGAGTATGCTAAGCCCTCGATTACGTTTTGAACATTCTCACCCTTGCGACTCGACATAATGGTCTTAAACCGCCCGACCAACTCAGCAACGCTCGCATCGTCACCCTGCACCTGACCATTAGACCGCGTTGCTTCCTTGTCAGAAACGCGTATCTTAGCCAATACCACCGCTGCCAATTCGGACGACTCATCGCTGCCGTTAGTCAGGGTGTGAGAAAGCCAATCGGAGAAATTCTTGGCGATGGCTTCGCGACAGGCCTTGTTAATACAAGCAGCGTTCAGTAGTTCCAACACTGAAACCTCCACTCTCCGGCGCTTGGCATCTCTAGCAGATACGGGAGCTAGGGAAGCCATGAATCCTTCCGATAAGAACAGAGTAGCCGCAATCTCGGGGATTACAGGAAAAACCGCGGCGGTAGCCGAAAACGCGATGATATGGTCATCAACGCGCGCCTTGGTAAGTTTGGCAGAGATGAGCTTGGTGAATCGGTTCTGTCCGATTTCCTTGGAGGCTTCAAGATACTTGATGGTCGCTAAAGTAGCTTGACTCCTCCACTCAAGGGGCAGCCGATGATCCAAAGAGGACACGATTACATCCAATTCTTCATCATCAATTTGGTCCTGCAACTTAGACGCATCGACAGCAAGGAGTCGTGCGATTCCCTTCAGAGAGCGACCGTCCAAGTCATGGCCTGACTCCATGAGCTTGGCGATGAACAGCAGGAAAAGCTCGCGCTCACAATGCAAGCGATCAGCTTCGGAAGGCCATACTGAAGGATCCAAGACGACGGTATCGAGACATACCGCAGCGCCGTCGCCTCTATCGTACATCTCATCAAAGAACGTGGTCACGGAAATCTGCAGCTTGTCTGAGAAAAACTGACGAACGCTGGCATTTTGCCGAACCAACCCTGAAATGATATCATCCTGCAACGAAGATAACGCATGTGCCTTGTGTGCTAGCAAAAGTTTGGCACATTCTAGGGCGACCTCCTCCGGAGGTTTGAGCCCATCCGTGCGCAGATAAAGGGCGGCATCCTTTCCAGCACTTTCGTCTTTGCGAGAAGTGTAACGGCGGCAGAGATCGAGCAAGTGGTGACCAGTTGCCTCCTCTTCCTGGATTTTAATAAAAGCTTCTTTGACAGCTGGATTGTCCGGGGCTAAAGAGAGCGCTTCTCGGAGATTCCGCGAGGCAGCCTGTGATCGGGTTGAAAAAGATATACGTTAGCGGATTATCGATAAGACTCCACACAAAGTATTGACCATGCGGGACAAGGGGCGAAACGTGGAGAGCTTTAGAAAGCCAGAGAAAACCAAAGAAGCCGAGGAAAGTGACATGACGAGATGAGGTAAGGACAACACATACTTCACGATGACCAGCGTCTACTAATTCAATCGCCTCCCGTGTGAGGTGTACAGCGCGTTCCTCGCCCGTAGAGTGAACCATTTCAGGTCAGAATGTGGCGGGAGAGTAAAAGCGCGAAGGAAAGAAAGTCGGTATTTGGTGAGCGTAAGACGGAGGAAATAATAAAAGCGATCAGCAATAAGGAGAAGAACAAGAAGAAGAAGAACGGAAGCTGTCAAGGTAATTTATGATTGCGGAGACAGCAAGACGTAATCAAGTCCAGTTCGTACTGTGTAGATAGAGGCACTAAGTAAGTCAACCCACGACCTTCAGAGCGATGGTCGAGCGACGAATCACACATGCAGTCATGGAGATAGAGTAAGGGAGAAAAGAAAATTCGAGGCGGGTGCAGACGTTCGTTGACAAGAATAGAAATAATCAGATCTCACAGGTGGAAGGGAGGAGAGCAAAGTGTGTGGGAGTGTAATTTCTTTTTCCTCCTTGTGTGGAGTAAGTGTATGAATGATTGATAGACTAGTTTTTTAGTATGGGAACCCTTTTTTGCCTCGCAAGATGCATCATACTCCGGAGTACACCTGAAGGAATGATGGGCCCCGGCCGTTTGGTACGCGGTCTTACAGGTGATCGGAGTGCCAAATGGTTGGCCGGAGTATGGGTAATGACCGGTATACTGTTGAAGTGTCTCTGTAAGATCCCGAGTATCGGTGATGCATCGACTGCGATGATCCTGTAACGGTACGGTCATGCAGGATCGAGACCCCATTGAAGAGGGCTCGGCGCTCCCCTTCGGGCCTCCACCGGACGCCTTGCTAACTCCGAGGCTTATGATAAGGCGAGTTTTCTAGAAGCATTACTGCTCCCCCCCTCTTCGCTACCAAGACAAGGGTTGTCTCAACAGTCCTCGGACCTCTCAAGATACATATAACGAAACCTACTTAAAGACAGTCGATATAACTTACCGCGTGGTCCGCTGTGCGAATTCAAACGCGACCCCCCCCTTCCGCCTTCCAAGTGCATCCAAAATACCCAATCAAGACTCTCCGATTCGGTAAAATTACCAGATCAACTGATATCGGATCGATTGGAAGGACGAACCAAGACGTTGTTTGAAGAACCAAGCAATACTCTACAGGTAATCAAAACATCTAATCAGAACCACATCCATCCCATGCACCGATAACAACCACAACCTTCTCGGATCAACGTCACCAACCATAGCGGACCACCAACCCACGTTGCCAATAACTCAACAATCCCACGGCGTCAGCATACCAAGACTTCCAAGACCCCTTCTTTTGCATGTTTCGTCACACTATTGATTTCCTGCTGCTCAACCACACCCTTGATCTGCACCCCCTCCCCCTTTCTCCTTGGAGCGAGATGTACAAAGCACAGCTGTCCCGTAGGTGCAGGTGTAACTAACTGCATCCAGTGTACTCCGTGTCGGGTTCGCTTTATCCATGCGCGCCCTGCCCACGGTTTGCCTTCCGTTTGGCCCAAGCTCGGTTCACCTGACTCAACTCTTTGGCGCCTATCGGTAGCACAGGAGGCTGAGTTAGTATCAATCACCACCAAGAGTACTCATTGATCATAGCTTGGGAAAGTTGAGGTGGACGCATGCATGTCCGGATATACACAGCTCCCCCCCCCCTCCAAAACTTTGACCGTTGGGTTGTCCAGTGATTTTCATTGAGAACAAGTCATGATTAGGATACAAAAGTATATTTGATCAATGAAGAAACGCAGTTGGTGGAGGTATTGATACCCAAAACATCCTACTACTCAAAAAAAACAAAAAAAAAAAAAAAAAACTGTCCTTGCCCTATCTCCTGCACATCGCTGTTCTTCTCCATATACCTGTTTGCGACACGACGTCATCCGCACATGACTGATGATGGAATCCGCACGGTCTGATTGTACTATAACCATAATCCCCTGTTTCACATCAGGCATCCCTCCTTGATGCTCGAGTGCAGTTCACTCATCCCCACCTTCACACGGCGCATCCCACTACGGCCGCTGCTTTTCCGCTGTTGCGGCTTACTGTCGGCGCTAGGAGAACCGCCTCGGGCACCGCTCATAACAGGAGCGATGAACTCTGGAGCCGGGGGTTCCATGTGGCCCTCAAGGGCGAAGACTTCGACCATCCACTCGTACCAGACTTTCCGGTCATCCGTTTGCCTATACATCGTTACGACCACCTCACCATTATCGGGAACATTAAGAGGAGTCTAGATTATCATTAGCGTTCCCCGGTCCCTCTACTTCGGAAGCGGTGACTAATGAAGGGAAATGCAATTGCTTACCTTGAGGGGGAAGTAGATTGGAAACCAGCTGATCATATTGGCACTCTTGCTGTCCATGGTAACGGGATTGGTCGAAAGTTCAACATCCCGGTACAAGACGGTCTCAAAGTAACCAGCTAAACCGTGGCATACTCCACGGTTCTGCGTAGGAAAAGCCAAGCGCGTCCGGCGCACATTGTGTGCATTGGAAATTGTCGATGTGGAAGGAGACTGTGAAGGGATATGCCTATTAGGGTGGGAGAAGGACCATGCAGTCTGTACAAATGGAGCCGGAGTTTCGCTTCCAGGTAGTGTCGATATGGAGGACCGCACGTTGCTGTGGTAGCTGCTGCCGCCAGTGGTATTACCCGGCATGGTAGGCTGGCTCGTAGAGAGAAAGTCGACAGCGTGCAGCATCACCACGTACGGAGTTTCTGGAGCTGCAGGGTTGGAAATTGTTTGATGCATAACATCAGCATGAAGCTTCGGAGCTGAAATAGGCGTGAAGTGGGCCGTATATGATTCAGGAATAGATATGCCATGAACCGGATTGATTAGATGAGTGATGCCGTCTAGACATTCAGGGGAAAGCTCATTGTCGCCGAACGAACCAAGTAGCTCGGAAACCACGATATCAACTGTAGTAGGCATAAGCTCGGGAGCGGGGCTACGGGATGCCGCATCGGAAGCTTGTGTTTTGTTATTGGGGTCGGTCTCCGCATCGTGAAGCATTGCATCATCTATCCCGAGAGACTGGCCCACCGGTGCTGAGGTTTGTGGGCTCGAGAGCTTCTTCTCAACTCGAGGTCCTTTCCAACTTCTCATGTCCGACTGAACAAGGGTGACTTTTCCTCCCCAAATAGTAGCATTGTGGCGTTGGAGGAGAACGAAGGCATTAGGGTTCTTTTCCACAGCCCACATGTCAATCTCAACGCCTGTTTCAGCGCTCGCTTTAAGTGCTCGGGTAACTAGCGGTCCTCTACCGGCGCCTACCACAGCGACAACAACTCGGCCATCTGGGTTCGAGGTGGGCTTTTTCTGCTCTGCCCAGTCCTTCAAGGCTTTTGCAATAGCGCGCTCATACCATTCATACTTAATGGGGTCTTTCTCAAAGACCTCATATGTGATACTTTCCAAGTTGACTGTCAGTGGCTGCAGCGGTGCCTGCAGATAGTCCTGATAGCCTACGCCGAACCTCTCGATAGCAGTTCGAGCTGGCTGCCGCTGCTGGAGATTTCTAATGTATGAAAGATGGGGTGTGGGGTCATAATGTTTCTTGTTGGAAACTGCTGCTTGTGCGAGACTCGGGTATTCAGCGCCCTCGAGGTTGGTGGCATGAGAATTGTCAGCGTCCACACCGGGAAGAGTGCCAACATCGCACAGAAGAATCCATGGTGGGCTTCTAAGACGCATAAAACGAGCGATCAAAGATTGATGGGCTTTGGATAAAACGGGGTAACCCTTTTGGTTTTTGATGAAAGAGTCGGCATTGAATGCAAGCAGGCGAACCGGCTCTGAGTGCCATCGAGATTGGACAGACATTGAAGGGAGGTGCTTCTGTAATGAGAGCGCTAGCGAAACTGATTTAGCAACAAACACGCAGAGTCTATATCCCAACTGATAGGGACGGAACCCCAAGGGTAGCCTGTGGAATGGCGGGCGATGTATTCTTACCTACGAAAAGCCTTGAGTGATATTTACAGGTTCTCCTGATAGTGTCCCAAGCCTCCCAAGTTCCATATGGGTCCTCTTTCGGCAATTGTCCTTCTTCCAAGTTTACAAGGAATTCTTCCCGGGCAAGGGGAGCTAGGTCGCCCATCTCGTCGACCTCGAGATCCGGGCTATCAACTGCTCCCAGCCAGATATTGAATTGGATATAAGGGCCAACACTGATGGCATCCTGTATCGCTCTTGCGTAATAAACTACGCCTTCTGAGTGCATTCCCTTGTGGTGAAGTTTAGGGCCCGGGATCAGAAGGTATCCGATACCACAAAAGGCTGCATAAGCGACCTCTAACATGAGGACCTGGCGGGATATATCTGCAATCAATGGATCCGGAGAACAGAGATCGATCCATGAGCTTGTCACGCCCACAACCTGGGTCATTGCTTCGTTAGGAGTCAAATGGGTATCCGAAGGTGCCAACGGCGGAATGACCAGGGGTCGGGTATTTTGCGTTGTGGCCATAGTTCCATGAACATCAGGAGAAGCTGCCTGTATATTGGACAAGTGTGAAGAGAGCAGACTAAGGACCCGGGAATGGAAATGAGATGTGGTTATAGGGGCGGTAAGCATATCATACTGAACGAGAGTAGATGTTAGCACGCAGAACGGGGGATCAGAATTCTGCTATCCATACATTGCTTTCATGAGCTGCCTGCACGACCTGGGTCGTAATCGGCACTGTGCGTTTGCTCTCATGTTGTCCAATGCAGAAGCCAGGACCCATATCCTCTGGGTTGCTGAAGCCTTCCATGTTAGTAAACAGAAAGAGCTTTTCCAAGGTCACAATTAAAATTCCTCTTTAAATTGCATAAAATAATATGTCACAGTATGCTCAAGGCGTCGAATCCGTTTCTGCGTAAGATACGAGAGATTGAAATCAATTATAAATTTTGGAGAGAGATTATTCTTGACACGGTATCTGTGTGGAGGATTAGTCCCGCATAACAGGCCAATTGAACATGGGTCCAAGATGAGTTCTGAAAACCATTCCGGAAGGATCCTGAGGAGAAAAGAAGAGACAATAGTAATACCCGGACTAGTGAGTGTCATTCGCCCCTCACCGAAAGTTTAAAGAAATCGACCCTACCCTGTCTTAACCCTGAGTCGCGATCCAATCCATCCCATCATTCAGTCCCTTGCCTGTTCGTGGGGTCAAAGTGGCGGCAGAATACAAAGGCGGTGAGCATAACAATGGAGACGGAGCAGCTGTGGCGATGTGCGGCCGACTTGCCTTATCAGGAATACTTTTTTTTCAATCCGTCAATAAAGTTGTCTTGCGGAGCCGAGTACTTGAGACTCAACTGCACGAACAGCTTCTGACCCCCCGTCCTTCTTTTACCCCTCACACGCCATGGTTGATCACCGCTCTGACTCCGAAGAAGGTTCGCGTGCTAAGCGTCAAAAGATGGATAAAACTGGCACGGATCCCAAGGACAATCCGTACCTGGCTCATATGTATGCGGACACTTCGTCGAACGGCAACGAATGGGTTGAAGATAAGGATTCGCCATTTGCCAAAGTGAAGAGACATCAGTCGACTGCCGCTCAGGCACAGAAGATCGAAGATGGAGACATCAACCCTTTCAGCGGCCAGCCATACTCCAGCAAATATTTCTCGATTTTAAAAACTCGGCGCGATCTTCCTGTTCATGCGCAGAGGTAAGTACAAACATTCTCTTCCGTTGATCGCGATTATATACAAGAGCGCAGCCTCTAATATTCATGTGCAAAGAGATGAGTTCCTTCAACTCTACCAGAAGTCCCAGATCCTAGTCTTTGTCGGTGAGACTGGTTCCGGTAAAACCACCCAGATTCCTCAGTTCGTCCTGTTCGATGATCAGCCACAAAGCCAGCGCAAGATGGTCGCCTGTACCCAGCCTCGACGTGTGGCTGCTATGTCAGTAGCGCAGCGTGTGGCTGCTGAGTTGGATGTCAAACTTGGAGAGGAAGTTGGTTACAGCATCCGTTTCGAAGATATGACGAGCCCCAAGACATGTCTTAAGTACATGACGGATGGTATGCTGTTGAGAGAAGCCATGCACGATCATAACCTTAACCGTTACAGCACTATTATTCTGGACGAGGCCCACGAAAGAACCATGGCCACTGATGTTCTCATGGGTCTTCTCAAAGAAGTCGTAGAACGTCGACCAGATTTGAAGATCATTATCATGTCTGCCACCCTGGATGCCCAAAAGTTCCAGCGCTACTTCAACGATGCTCCTCTTCTTGCAGTTCCCGGTCGTACTCACCCAGTCGAGATTTTCTATACTCCTGAGCCTGAGCAGGACTATGTGGAGGCCGCCATTCGCACTGTCTTGCAAATCCATGCTACAGAGGATGATGGTGATATACTTCTGTTCTTGACTGGTGAAGAAGAGATTGAGGATGCTGCGCGCAAAATTTCACTAGAGGCAGATGAGATGGTGAGAGAAGTCGACGCTGGCCCCTTGAAAGTCTACACTCTGTACGGTAGTCTTCCTCCGCATATGCAACAACGCATCTTCGACCCGGCTCCACCACCGCGTCGTCCTGGAGGTCGTGCCGGTAGAAAGGTCATTGTTTCCACCAACATTGCCGAAACCTCGCTCACAATCGATGGTATCGTTTACGTCGTGGATCCTGGCTTCTCGAAGCAGAAAATTTACAACCCTCGCATCCGTGTCGAGTCCCTCCTAGTATCGCCCATCTCCAAAGCCTCTGCACAGCAAAGAGCCGGTCGTGCAGGTCGTACTCGTCCTGGAAAGTGCTTCCGTCTTTACACCGAGGGTGCTTTTAAGAAGGAACTGATTGACCAGACGTATCCGGAAATTTTGCGGTCCAACCTTTCATCAACTGTGTTAGAACTGAAGAAGCTTGGAATTGATGACCTTGTTCACTTCGACTTGATGGACCCCCCGGCTCCGGAAACGCTTATGAGAGCTCTTGAAGAGCTTAATTATTTAGCTTGTCTTGATGACGATGGCAACCTAACCCAACTTGGGCGTCTTGCCTCGGAGTTTCCTCTTGATCCTGCGGTTGCGGTTATGCTGATCAGCTCGCCCGAGTTCTATTGTTCAAATGAAATCCTGTCTATCACAGCCTTGCTTTCAGTTCCTCAGGTGTTCGTGAGACCTGCATCTCAACGAAAGCGGGCGGATGAGATGAAAAACCTCTTTTCCCACCCCGACGGTGACCATCTTACTCTCCTTAACGTCTACCATGCTTTCAAGGGCCAGGATGCGCAAGAGAACCCCAAGCAGTGGTGCCATGACCATTTCCTTTCCCTACGATCCCTCCAGTCGGCAGATAATGTGCGCATGCAGCTCCTGCGGATCATGGAGCGCGAGGAGCTGGAAATGGTTTCAACGCCATTTGAGGACAAGAAGTACTATGAAAACATCCGACGCGCTCTCTGTGCCGGATTCTTCATGCAGGTTGCGAAGAAGGAATCCCAAGGCAAGAGCAAATACACGACTATTAAGGACAATCAGAACGTCCTCTTGCACCCGTCGACTGTTCTAAGCTATGACGCTGATTGGGTTGTGTACAATGAATTCGTGCTCACGACCAAGAACTACATCAGAACTGTCACAGCAGTCAAGCCTGAGTGGCTCATTGTAAGCTCACTTCTCCCCACCACAATACATCTTTAGCTAATGGTCTTTGCAGGATATCGCACCTACCTATTATGATATCACGACCTTCCCCAAGGGCGAAATTCGCTCCGCATTGCTCCGTGCCGCAGAAAGGCTATCTCGTAAAGAGAAAATGCGTGGCGATTCCAGTCGGAGGCGTTAAATCACTGTCCATTTTTTGTTTATAGATTTGTTATCATTTTAACATCCTATGCTATCTTTTGTTACTGGGGCGTTGCCCTAAAGAGATGCATCCTCTCCGTCTCTGAATCACCAGGACATTGAGTTACGTGGCTCTGATGCGAAGCTTGACCCACTTTCTATTCCGATGGGATGCAGTTAGACTTGAGACTACCCACAATGTCCTTAATAGTATAGAAAGGACAATTGCCGACATTTTTATGAGATTAAAAGAATGAATGAATTCTTCGGGCACAAAAAACCTTAATAGAAGCCATAATTCATACAGTCTACCTGCGTAAGGTAAGAGGCTATAAAAGAGGTCCAGACCAAACAAGTCCGAAGATGAAAAATTCTAGTTTTCGTCGTAATAATGTACAAACCTTGGAGGTATCAACATATATAGCAGAGGATATGAGAATAGAGACCAAACGTACGCCCTTCAATAAACACCTATGATGTACACAGTTTCCAACCCGATCCCTCTATGAACACAGTGCGCCAGGTGGACATTGGGAGGATATCACTCGTAGAGAGTTAGTTTAGTTTCCAACGTAACGAATGTTTGCCGCGCTTGGCTCGAGCACGCGTGAGTTCGTATGACGAAGCTTGTCCTTTAATTGTCCAAGATCCTGGGGACTGGGCTGGGAATGGCCGAGTGCGGATTGTTTTGTCAAGTCAAAAACCATTCGTTTCAGCTGCGTAACCTGGTCCTTCAGAGCGAGGATCTCTTTTTGGTGAGCCTTTGCTGTAGTTTCAGCATTGTAGAATCTGTTGTTCTCCACGTCGATGGTTTTCAGCAGGTTTTGCTGCCCGTCCTCTTCGGGTTTCTTATACTCGGCGACGCGGCCAGCGAGCACAGCTGATAGAACTTCCTGGGAGTATGTCCCCACCAGCTTATGCCATTTCCTCGCAGAGTCTTCCTCCTCGGGCAGGGTAAGGTCGTTCAGCTGTTCTCCGACCGTGTTTACGAAGGCATAAGATCTCTCCCACAGCGGCTGGTCCTTGATTGCTCCTATAGTTGACGAATCCGCAGCTACGTGCCATCGGCGGAAGTGGGGATCAAATGAGAAGGTGATGTCTGTTTGTTTCTGTGCAGACCTCCAGTCAAATCCATTTTCGACCGCGGCTACGATAATGGCTTCGGAGACATCGTATCTGCCGCACGTATCACACAGATGTACCATCAATACTACCAACCTCTCGAGAGAGTATGACTTGTGTTCTGTAGATGATGCCATGAAAGCCAAAGATCTTTTGATAGTTTCCACCCCTTTCTTCCAATCACGGCGAATACCGTAAAATTTCAGATAGGCGAAAAGAGTTGAAAAATCGTCCATGTACCCTGCCGCTCTTGCGGCATGCTGATAGGCATTGGCTCGGTCGGGTTGATTGAAGCGCAAGCAAGCTATGATTAGTGCAGAGTACATAATCGAATTGGTCATATTGCTGGGAGGAATTGAGATCTCGACGCCATGGACCACTGTCCGCTTAAAATATCCCATGGTGGACATGTCTACCGGGTAGCTATCACCACACAGCATTTCCAGAAACAAGTCGAATGCTTTGAGATTTTTGGATTTGCGGTAAAAGGTTATTGTTGAGAGAATAAAAGCGGAGCTTAATGGAAACTTGTTCGGCAATACTGTCTTTAAGACCAGATCACCTAGGTCATTTTGATGACATTTGGTGAACGTGTAAAGCATGACTCCCAGGGCATACGGTCGGTCGGGATCAGTAGCTTGCAGCAGGTTGCTGGACAACCTCAAAAGAAGCTCTTGAAGAGACATAGCTCCTTCGAGGTAGAGATCTGTGTCGCGGCGAACCTGTTGGTCGAGTTTTATATTCTCTCCAACCATCTCCTTGATGTTGCGGACACGGAGATCCTGTGCCAAATCATCAATATTCACCTCTCTCTTTGTCTTCAACTCCTGTAACCGAAGTCGGATTTGATTCAATTCATGTAGGAGCTCCGCTACATTCAACTTGGGCACCAAACTATCGGAAATATAGTTCATCCGAAGTCCCATGTAAGAGTGCGCAATCACCGGACGTAGCAAAAGTCGTATGGCCAACTGTTTCACTGCAAGCTTCCGTATAGCCTTTTGGCGGACTATGTCGTATGATAGCCACTCGGGAAACGTGTCATCTCCAAGAGTGAAGCCATACTCCTCGTTTGATTCGTTCGACACCGGGTCATCACTATCCGCGACCAGATCCTCAAGGACTTTCCTGTCATATTCATCTACCTTATCGAGAATAGTTTCAATCCCGTCCTCAAGTCGAGTCTCATAATTATCTTGCGGGCGGACGCCGGCGGCGAGTGAAGGTGTCGATATACTCCTTGTCGTATTTCGGATTTCCCCTGGTGATGATCTGGCAAAGGTGCTGTATTGTCGGCTTGTCAATACACCATTGAATAATGACCTCCGCTTCCGTCGTGCTAAAATAGTTGCCAGAAGGCGTTGTTCCTCGTCCACTAATTCGTTGACTTCTTCCTTCACAGCTGCGATCTTCTCCTGCCATTCATGGCGTCGTTGATCTTTGGCTTGGGCATCAGCTAAAGCTGCCGCCGCAAAGATACTTGTGTATAGAGCTGTGACCGAGTTTCCAATTCGTAACCGTCTTTTACTGGCTGCTGATGCCGCCCTTGACGTTAGTCCGGGAGTCGCTGTGCTTAGACAAGAAACGCAATGACAACTCGAGCGCGCCGAGGCGGCCCGGGACCAAAGGCTTTGCATTACCGCAACATTTCCTGTAAGGTCGATTCCAATGATAAGAATGGCGATACTCGAAGGTCGGCAGCTTGCCCTTAGGGGCTCAATTGCGTCTGTCGGGATAAGGGAGTGTGTACCGCAGAAACAAAAAAGTGGTCCATGTGCCGTCGGACAAAAAGTCGTAAGTTTCGGCGAAGCGGATGCAAACACTGCAAACAGTCTATCAACTGAACGGCCAGTTCGTTCTCCGAACTGGAATCCAGGTGTTAGCACTCAAAGAAAAGGCCACATCAACAGGGTTTAAATTACTCGTTACTGCTTGCATACTAAATCAATTTTGATAGTTTCCCTCACTACGCAATTTCGAGGTTGTGTCAGTTTAAAATGCTCGGCCGCTCCGTGTCTCTTGCTACCGTTCTGCTTGCCCTGAGCGGCAGTTTCGCGAACGCCCATGGGTCTCACTCGAATGAGCAGAACCCTTCTTCGGACTGGGCTACTCGGCACATGCAAGGTGCGTTACTGAGTCCAATTGCTCCTGAGGAAGTTTGGAGAACCTTTCTAATATCCGTACATGACAGAGGAGCACCACATTGATTCCTTTGATCCTGCATCCTTCTTTACTTTCCACGACTATGATAACTCAGGGGCATGGACAGCCGATGAAGTACGGAAGACTTATGGTCTCGACGATGAGTCAAATGCAGGTGTGAGTGAAGAGCGCAAGCAACAGGCTGTCCGGGAAGTATTTGGGCTATTTGACCCTGGGAACACTGGATTCGTTACTCGAGATAACTGGATGCGTCTAATTTCCGAGGGCAAGCGTCTGCCTGATTTCGGATTTGGACCTGGTCACCATGGCGACATCGAATATGAATATGAGATTCACCATTTTGAGAAATATCATGGAGATGATGCCAAGGAGGAAGACCTCACTCACCCAGAGGATATTGAGCATTTCCGGAGGCATGACGAGGAAGATGACGCTGCTTATCGGCTTGAGCAGCTTGAGAGGATGCAGATCGTGGAAAAGAACATACCACAGAAGTTCCTCAAACATGTTTAGAACGTGTATATGTAATATTTTATGCCATTCTGTACATATAATGTTCGAAATGTCTGCCTACCACCTACCATTGCAGGCGCTTCCGAGTAGCTTACCGTCTCTGTCCTGCTTTCTCCCTCTACTAGACGCGGGCAACCCGCTTATGTCTCATAGCGATGGTATTACCGCGCCCAGCAGCCCGCTTGCGTCCAAGTGATCGTCGAAAGTAAAGTGGAAGATTTGATGGTTCATATTATGTTTGCTATGGACTAGTATCATGCATTATTTTCAAAGTGTAATTGGTCCAGAAAATGTATTCACGGATCCAACCCTAACCTGCTGCCTCTTCAGCAAGTTTTGTATGAATTGACAAGGACAGCGCGTCATACAAGTCGTAAGTCACTTAGAACGCCAATTTTACCGACTTAATTGAATGGAACACGAGAAGTAATGCGAGGCTGGAACAACGAGGAGAAAAGAAAAAGAAAAGTGTATCCCTGTAAGTGCATCTTCCCAAAAAGAAAAAAAAGAAATGGGAAAATAAATGGGATAAGAAAAGGGGGAAAAGGACAAAAGCAACACTAGACTTGGTATATCATCCCTCGGACACTCTAAGTATAAGCTGTTTATATGTGACTGAAACAACGCCTGGGATAACTCCCCACGCTGACTTGTTCCGGTTCTGCTCTATTTTTTCTGCTCATGAGCGGGCCAGTGATGGCCCTGTGTCTGTCGGACCGCAGAGGCATGGGGGTTACCATTTCGGTCCTCGTCCGACTGGCTAGAGCTATCATCTCCAACAGCACCTGAGGCTGATGCACTGCGCAAGCGCTGGGCACGATCTTGGAGTACTTGGGCCTCCGCCGCTGCCCTCTGCGCTCGTATTTGCTTGCGCCACATACTTGCGTAGCGGCCTTTCATGGCTAGTAGTTGATCGTGGGTACCACTCTCCGCGACCTTGCCCTCATGTAAGACTAAGATGCGATCTGCAGTCGTGATGGTGCTTAGTCGATGAGCGATTACAAGCATGGTACGACCACGGGAAAGAGTGGACAAAGCTCCCTGGATATGCTCCTCGGTCTCTGTGTCCAACGCGGCTGTAGCTTCATCCAAAAGAATGATGCGCGGGTTTTTCAAGATAGTACGAGCAATAGCTACTCGTTGTTTCTCTCCTCCACTGAGTCGTAGACCACGTTCACCGACCTTGGTGTTATATTTATCAGGGAAGGACATGATCTTGTCGTGTATACTGGCAGCTTTGCAAGCCTCGTAGACGTCTTCGTCTGTCGCATTCTGGTTCGCATATTTCAGGTTGTACATCAATGTCTCGTTGAAGAGGACAGTATCCTGCGGCACAACGCCAATGTGCTTCCGGAGAGAATCAATGGTGGTGTTTTTCACATCGTGCCCGTCGACTAAAATACGGCCCCATTCGGAATTATAGAAACGGAAGAGTAAACGGAAAACGGTGGATTTGCCACCACCAGATTCACCAACCAAGGCTGTTGTCGTTCCCGGCTCGCAGCGGAAAGTAAGGCCGTTCAGGGCAGGCTTGCGGCTATCATATGAAAATTTGACGTTCTCAAAGGCAATATCACCTTTGCAGACTGGTAGGGGAGTAGCACTAGGCATATCGATAACCGTTGGTTGTTCTCTGAAAAGCTCTAGCAACCGCTCCGAGTTGATCAATGCCGATTGGATGGATCGGTAGAAGGTGCCGAAAAAGTTCAGAGGGCCCTGGAGTTGCGCCATATAAGTGAGAAGCGACACGAACTCACCAACGTCTCGTTGTCCCAGTGAGACCTGATATGCAGCAATAAAACAGGCAATTAGTAGTCCAAGCATAAAAACCGTATTCTGAGAGGTATTCATCAGATTCAAAGAGAACAGAACATGATATTCAGCCCGTTGGAAATCCGATACTGCTTCTCGGTACCTGTCAAACTCGTAGTCTTCGGCATTAAAGTACTTTACTGTTTCATAAGATACCATGGAGTCATTCCTAAAGGTTACCGGGTTAGCAAATCCAATGTAACGGAACATAAACACCACGAAACTTACTTGACTGCATCTTCTTGTCTTGAGGCATTGACCATTTGCCGCCGGATCTCAGCTCTCCATTGTGCCATGCGGACAGTGACATAAAGGTAACAGAAAGTGACAATGGTGACGACCAAAGCGTAGTAAGCATCAAGCGCAATGAGGAAGTAGACAATGGCCACACAAAGATCGACTAACATGGGCACGACCTGAAAAGTGACTTGTTCGAGGAAGGTATTGATAGAGCTACCTTTGCTCAGCGCAGACAATACTTCGCCGGTCTTCTTACCCAGGTGGAAATCAAGGCTAAGACTGTGCACATGCTCGAAAGCCGCAGTCGAAAGCTCCATGTAAGAATATTGGCTCACAGGAATCCAAAGACTGGAACGCAATGAACCGATCAGGCCCTGGTTACCCTGCAACCACCGGAATAAAATATACAGGCAGATATCAAACCACGGTACATTAAAGCCATCGCCCGTTTTGGTCAATTTGCGGGTGATAACTCCAACTTGAAGAGGCACCAGGACATTGACAACGCGTTGCAAAACAATCAGGATGAAGCATATAACCACCACGATCTGCAGTCGACGGGACTTCGACGGCCAGAGATACGGAAAAAATAACGAATATCCGCTAAGATACTCCCACCAGCTAGTAGATGGGACAGTAGTTGGTCGAACCCATGCATCAGCAGGTTTAGTAGGCTGCTGGTTAGCTGGAGTTGAGCCATAAGCGTTCCCATTCTCTGCATGAGAAGGGTCCAATAACCCTGTGGTTTCAGAAGCGCCATTGGCATATGCTCTTGGTACTTTTCTGGAGCTTGAATGCATCCTAATGGAGCTGAACACGTAAAGTGCGACCAATGTACTAAGGATCAGCACTCTAACGCAGTTACAGGTAAGCTCTGTGATTTCCCACGAAGTCACGCCTTTCTGCAAACGACCCCCAGTCGGATCTCCTACAACTGGCTCATGATGGTTGCCAGCGTTGATCGAGGAAGAGATTCCCAATATAGCCAACTCAACGGGCACTGCTACCAGCCAAGGGACAAACTGCGCAAATGTCGGAGACGGATCTGTATCTAATAAAGAGACGAGGATAATCGAGTAGACAAAGAACGAACCCACAACGTAGATCTATAAAGCATTAAATGCTGCACTGATTATATTCCCCAATTGTTTCACGGCACTTACCACAACGGACTGTCCACACCACCATTGCTCCGATCTAGAGACTATAACATGTGTCACATTGACAGCTGCATCCCCAAGAATGGTCAAAAGTATACCCACAGATAACCACCTGAACAAAGATCTTGTATTCTGAGAGAATTTCTGGGGGTTTTTCATGACTGCCATCGTACTTCTTGACCGTTTGGGGAGTGGTCTCCCGCCTGGACCAGTCTGCGCCGCGGTAGGAGAATTATTAGCATTTTTGGCGGCAAGGACAGAATTGGCAACGAAGGCCGATATAAAGACCAGGAGGAGGAGTATTGGATAGCCAGTACGAAGGTACTCCAACAATTGGCGGGTTGTGTGGTGAGAGTCCATCTTGAACAGTCCTCCAGCAAGGGTCCAAAACAAAGCTCAGATCAAACCACCATAGGATATTTCCATGACACAACAATCGCACCTTCCCGTAAAGCCCGAGTGCAGCAAGGAATTGATGAAGTTGGACTCGACTCGGAAACGACTGAGTAATGAACAGCAGGCCCGAATCAGTAAATCGAAGGGCCGGGTTTGTAGTATTGCTGAAAGGGATCGGCAGACACGTGGGACGATATTTCACTCGTCTTGCTCTTTTGTTTATATTCTTCTTTTCGAGGTCTTGAGGCAGGTGAGCAAGAGGGGAAGAGGCAAAATAATCAAGGCTCTAAAAAAAGTTTTTTGAACTAACTACAAGAGAAGAGTATGCGTGGATTGACTAAAAGGTTATATGGGGGAACCAAAGTAAAACCCGGACGGAAAATTGAAACCCCAAGAATAACGGGAAAGAATTAAAGCGTATAGCAGAGAAGAAGAAAAGAAGACCGGAAGGGACCGAGATGAGTACGAGAGGAGGAAAGGAAAGAGGGAAAAAGAAAAAGAGAGAGAGAGAGAGAGAGAGGAGAGAAAAGAGAAAACAGAAAAGATACACGAGAGGAAATGATCGTTGGAAAGATACAAATAGTACTCGGACGGTCGAGGAAGAGTGACGGTGTGCAATGCGAATCTGAAGTCGAGAACTACCCAGAGTAGACTAGTTGGACCCAGAGTCCCAGAAAGCAGCTGAGCTTGGGTGGCTCCGGAGGCAAATTTGGGGGAAATGGCAAAGAGGCAAGGGAAAATCTAAAACAAATAAATAACAATAAAATAATTAATGGGGAAATAGGATAAGAAGAACCGAGGAACGAAAATTTCCCAAGGAATATCAAAACCTTCTGAACTAGCGGGCCATATTCCTTCTACTCTTTGAATTATTTTTCATGCGAATCGGAGGTTTTTTTTGCTTAATGTTCTTCTTTTCTTTTTCCCTATATGTACTTTGATATCATCTACAGCGTTACCTTACTGCGACGGAAAGAGATTGGACTAGTACGGAGTCGTACGGAGCCGTTTTCATCATATTTCCAACCCAGGTTATTTTCGGAACCGCGTCAATATTGACATGCTGACATACTCCCCTCCCTCCTGGCCACTGGCCATGAGCTGCCTCTATTGAATTTGAGGTGTTCGTGCCCAATGGTAACAGGGATTGGAATGAATGTCGGAAGGATTGGTTAAATGCATGAGGAAAAAAAGAAAAGAAAAGAAAAGAAAAGAAATAGCAAGGAAACTGAAAGATAAATAATAAACAATAATTTCCATGCATGATATCGCTGATCCCTCCTGAGCGGAGAAAGTGCCTGGGGGGAAAGTATTACACGGAGACCGAACACAAGCGAGAACTGAGATGCTGAAATATAAAGTTTTGGGAGCTCAACTGTTGGGTGATTTTCTATGAATATCTTAATGCTGCGGACATCCATCTAGATAGTTATCGTGTAACGTGATATGTACGAATATGTACAAGGAGCCACCCCTCGAGGGGATGTTGTAGTAAGATTGAAGATTACTAGGGGGGGAGAAAAAAAAAAAAAAAAGGCAGTTGGATAATTATGATTAATAGATGTGATTATTGCACAGTATGTAGGGATGTGTTCGTGACAGATCTCGATGGAGAAGGGGATGGATGGTGGCACAAATCGATCGCTGCGAGGATCAGGATTGGACTGTGGAAGCTGCATTGCATGGGTTCGAAGCAACCGGATCCATGTTCATTGGCCTCAGAATAGGTTAGTGCAAATCCTTGGTAAAAAAGGATAGATCATTTCTCCTTAGTTACTCGGTCCTTGACATTTCTTTTGAAGGGCTCATTCTTTTTGTTGCCTTTCTCGAAACCAAGGTATCGTCTTAACACCCTGCGTAGGTGGCTGAGAAATAGTTCAGTGCCAGGGGCAGTGTCATCTCATCTCACAATGGAATTTAGCTTGTTACACTTCTAATTAATATGATTATAAGTTATTATATTGTAGTATGATTAATCAGTGATGAGGAGGTCTTTTTAGACATGCGTATTTGTCTTTGGGCACACACCCATGTTCACTTAACCCTCATCAGGAACAAACTGACCAAGTGAACCATAATCAACGAGCAATTCATCACCAGACCATCCCCAAATGAGTGGAATGATGACCATGACTTGGGTCAGGAGTATGCGGGGGGAAACAATTCTTCAAGTCGAGGACTACCCTGCACCCCGAGTCGTCTTCCCGACGAGTCGCTTTAGTTTGTCCCACCTGAGGAGTCCCGAAGGTCCGGATGATCTAACACAAAAGTGTCGTTGGTATGTAAATATGTACGTACCTCCAACGTACACCGTATGTACGTAAAGTACATCTCAGATCCAGACATCTGACTGTGTGGCCTGATCTTAGTCAATTCATGTGAGACTGGTCTGAGACGTCTAGTAATGAGGAAGTAGTATATCATCGCCATTAATCGGCCTAATTATCCTGACGGTGGATACACTTTGTCTTCATCCAAGCCATCCACCATACAATAAATACATCCATACCACCATACATCACCATACAGTTAACTACTTCTAAATATGCAATGAACCCAGCTACTACTAGTAGTAGTATAATGCCTGCGTGTACATGTACGTCGCACACCGCTTTTAACATGCATACCGGCTCGTTGGATCCTTTCATGGAGACGTTTAACGGCATCCTGCCAGATGAATTCAACCAACAACTAGTTATGGATTGTACACATCACTCAGGTGTCAATTCAAATCTCTATTGTTCTAACTTTGTTATTGGATACATAACTCTTCGGATCCATCACCTGAACAGGTCTAGAGGTGGGAAGTGAGAAGAATTAATTAGTTCAGAAATATCATTAATAAAAAAATTTATAATACCTAGAAATTAAAAAAAACAAATCAACTTAAGATGAAAACAAGAAAAGGGCCGGTATGGTATGATACAATCGGGTTAATGGAACCAAAAAAAAGAAAAAGAAAAAAATACCTCGGACTAACCAAGATAACCTGTTGTTGTTGTTGTAGGAATGAAGTAAGGTCTGGAGTTTGCCTCGAGTTTGTTTCCTTTTCTATTTACATAGTACCTACTACTCTAGTGGAAACCTCCCCCCAAACTGGCGCTAAATCCGCACATCACGCGTCCTCGCCACTCTATTATTATTCGAGTGGTCACTAATTCTCCCTCACATTCCTCAGGTTTGCTGACTCCTGGTACTTGCTTGCTTCATGCACCTCACATGAATCAATCCAATTGCTTACTCCTGATTACTACCCAAGTTAGACCTCTAGTTAACTACTAGTACAAGTCAACGTTCTTACAGGAGCTGACTAATCCTCAGATGGGCTCCTAAGGCAGCCACCAATCTAATCAGTTAGTCAGTCACGAGCGCATCGCATCTCCAAAGAGTCTCCAACAGGGAGCTCCGCCTTCTAAAGCCCCCCCTCCTTTACTACCATTCCCCACCTCCACCAGCTCCCTTTTCTTGTTTGTTCGTCGCGGGAACTTTGTCAAACATGGACCTTCATCCCTTATCGGGTTAAGTCGTGATTGACTGACCTCTTGAGGATGTCCGATAGCTCTCGGTTGCCCACCCGAGGCAGTTCCTCCCCAGCTCCTCCCCCTCCTCCTCCACCTGCCCCCGTACAACAAAGCAAATATTCAAATCGCGCGGCCAGTGCTTTAGCAAGATTTGCCCAGCCCTTCTTTTCAGGGTCTCGACCTCCAAGTCCGCAGGCTTCAGGGGTTCGTGCAGACCTATCTGCCGGTCCTTGTTCTAATAGGCCCAAGTCCTTGTATAGTTTTCCCTTTTCAATTGCTCTTCTTTCTCGTCGCGCTTTCCGCCTTTCCCTTCCCGTATACCCTTTGCCTTACTCCAGCTTCATTTAGAATCTTTATTTAAACAGGTCGCACCTTCAATATTCAGCTTTCCACCTTGCCAACGAAGCTTGACAGCAATCTTCTAACAACCCTGCTAGACCGGGAGCGTCCCAAACGGTCACTCATAAGACCGGGATTCCGATTGCCGCTTTAGATATTTCTCCTCAACGGACACATGCAGTAGTCGGGGGTAAAGAGATCTTGAAGACCATCCGTGTCTCACCCGACCATTCTTCCGAAGAATTCAACCTTCGCAATGCTATCATCGGTTACTCCTCCACTCAGAATGATGGCAGTGGACTCTCCGCACGCTATAAGGACCAGCTGACAGTGCGGGATGTGAAATGGTCACATGGCAATTATGACACCATTATCGCCACTGCAGTGGCCAACGGCCGCATTGTTCTCTATGATCTACAACGCACTGGCCTGGAATACTGCCGGTTTCAGGGGCACAGCCGCCAAGTCCACAAATTAGCTTTCAATCCACATCGGCCGGCATGGCTTTTGTCTGGCAGTCAGGATTCCTCTATTCGAATGTGGGACCTACGCATGGCATCCGCAGTCAAGCCATGTTCGAGTAAGGAGTTGTATAATGGGAATAGTGATGCAGTTCGGGATATCAGGTGGTCTCCGAATGATGGGATGGCATTTGCAACCGCCACAGACAGTGGTGCAATACAGTTGTGGGATAACCGGAAAACTACCGCCCCCTTGCTAAGGATCACCGCTCATGACAAGCCATGCTTCTCAGTAGATTGGCATCCTGATGGCAAGCACATCGTCAGTGGTGGTACAGACAGGCATGTTAAAGTTTGGGATTTCTCTTCGTCAGCTGAACGTAGGCAGAAACCAACGTTCCAATTCCGGACACCCCAGGCCGTTGGGAACGTACGATGCGTCCGCCGTCCTGGAACAACGAATATGACACTTCCGGTGGTTGGCAGTCAATTCAGTTAGTAACGTCCTATGACAAAGAAGACCCACGGATACATCTCTGGGATCTTCGGCGCCCTCATATACCATTCCGAGAGTTTGATCGGTACGAGTCTCATGCTGCCGATTTGCTCTGGCATTCGAAAGATCTGTTGTGGACTGCTGGTGAGGCCGGTGTTTTCACCCAAACGGATATCCGATATGCCCCTCAGGTGGTAAATCAACGGCCAATGTGCTCCTTGGCCTGGAGCCCGAGTGGTGAGGTGCTAGCTTTTGTCCAGAAACGGTCCAGTCATAGTACTGTACGCCTCAGCACCACGGAGGTCGTGGGCCATCCTGAGGAAGAGAGCAATAGCGCAGATGCATTGAGTCAAAGCCCGGCAGACGACCTTCTTGACGAACCCTCATTTATCTCGGTTAGGCACCGACGTACTAAATCAAGCAGTGGCCGGGCGTCTAAGTCGCTGGGCAGCACTCCTCCAAGTGCTCCCGAATTCAATCCCGTTCTGTCGCTGGAGAAGGTGCTATCAAAGATCAAGCCTTCCGGACAATGCCAGCTAGGGGCAGTTGGAAGTATACCTGGAGCTACAATGGATCAAGGAACCTTTCGATACCTGGCACGCCATTATTCTCCTTTGCTTACAACCTCTAACAGCATACACTCAGATCTTCTACGATCACTGCTAGAATCATTAAGCCAGAACGCAGACTGTGCAGAAGATGCTTCATTAGTTAAGCTATCTCAAACATGGCGTATAGTAAAGTTCGCTGTCGTTCAAGAACTGCAACTTAGAGCGAAGGAGCAGCGGCAGGCTCCAGAAAAGAGCACCCGCGGCGTCAGAAAAAGATTGTCCGCGGAAGGGCAGAATTCTGAAAAGCCAAGAATCTTGGATGATGGAAAATCCGAAAAGGTGAAGAATCGGTTGTTCAAGGGTGTTATGGAGACGGAGGTGGCCAGGCAGCCTCTCGTTGATGTAGAAAATGCCTCGAACATGACAACCCCGCTAGCGCAGCCTTTGCCTGACTGCACTATTTTATCGTCAGATAGCTCTAACTCGCATATGGCATCTTTAGATGACCCTACGGATATCCAACCTCTTCCACCATCGCTTCTGAGCCCAAATCAAGGCACCATGAACTCGAATGATTGGTCTTCGATGTCCGATGTGGAGCCACGTATGCACCGCCAGTCGAATGCAAGCGAAGATACGCATTTTCCAGGCGAAAGCCTCCCATCTGACCCACTACCTGGGCTGGTGTCCCAAAGTCTTGAAGATGACCAAAGATCCGCTCCACGAGCAATTACCGGAAGAGGCGACTGGCGCGCTCGGAGTCACACAGAGACTTCAGAAGTAGATGAATACGACCAAAAGATGGAGGATAAAAAAGCAGCCATTCGTGATTATAAACAGTATCCCAAAAAGATTCTGTCGCTCGAATCTCACGTTGAATGTGTGAGGCCTCCGGGCTTCCGCCGCCGCGAGTCATCAGAAAGTCTTCCAATGTTCTCGGCATCTACAGGTAGCTCACACCCTTCCAAATCAATAGGCACATCATTATCGTCAGCGGCAAAACTGTATGACGTTTCTGAAAGTGAGAATGTCACGGAAGGCGCGGAAAGTGATGCCCCTCGAATACCATATTCCAGAACCAGAAGTGACTCAGTCATTGGCCCTGTTACCGTTCAGAACGAAGAGCGTCAGGCTAGTGAACCTTTTGTTGAGGGTGTTTCAGATTCTAATGTTCATCTCGAGCGACCCTCTAGCCCACTTCCCCTTGTGAAGGAATCCAGTCCTCTAGAGACTCCATACTTTGAGAAGAATGGCTGTCCAAGTGTTGTCTACACTGCCGCAGCAGATAATTCTGCTTGCAGGGCTACACATGTGATCGATGATGATCTCACAGGGCTCACTATCCCCATAAGCTCTGACGGAACGATGGATAAACCATGGAGCGCTGAAATTTTGCTCAAAGAAGCCATTAGGCATTATCATAGCAGTTCTTGTGTTGACGTTCAATCTGCTGCTCATCTTCTCCAGAAATTGCGCACTCTTTTCCAAGGCTATGAGGATATACTTCCTCGTGAGGAGTGTGAACTCATCTTCAAAACCTACAACGAACACCTTATACGTCAGTGCATGTACATTGAGGCGGCTGAGCTTCGACTTCTCTGCGTACCGGCGTACCCAGCAGTCTACGAGTATGCTCAAGTAGATACTACGATGAACGTGTTTTGTTTCACGTGTAAACGTCCATACGAGAACCCTTTGAATGACAATACGCGCTGTCATCGCTGCAACACGCCCCAGGAGCCATGTGCCATTTGCATGAGTGTTGACCCACCAGCCGAATGGGTAGCAGAGCAATCTGCACAGTCGAATCTGGAATTGGACTCCGAGACGACGTCGCATTTTCTGTCGTCATCTCGCTCCTCCATCAAGACAGAGCCGATCCCAACATCTGAGCTACGACGCCTAGATGAAACGTACGGGGATTCATACAATCCTTCAGGACCTAAAGGATCCGCACTTTGGACCTGGTGTCAAGGCTGTGGCCATGGAGGACATTTAGCTTGCATTAGTATGTGGTTGGACGACGCCTCTGTCAGTGAGGGTGGTTGCGCTACCCCTGGTTGCATGCATGACTGCGGCCCGGGACCCCGTCGTGAGCATAACCGCACCATTTTGCTCAAGGAATCCAAAAGACGAGATTCGGCTGGTAGAAAGGCTGGTGTAGGTTTTGTTAAACGTGACCCATGGACCAGAGGGGAAAGCAAAGCTGTTGAAAAGGTTCGAGGTATGCTAAGTATCGGGACCTCCGGTGGCACAAGTGCTTCCACTACCAGCGCCGGGCCCAGCGTGTCCTCTAACTTGATGTCGCCCAAAAAAGTACGACTTGTTACTCCTAGCGAGCAAGGGAAGCGAGGGGGAACCTCGTCTCGAAGCAGTCTTGGTGGTGGCAGTGGGCTAAGCACATAACATTGGACTCTCTATCTGAAGACAACTGTGAAGGCTCTGGATTGCAAGTACAATAATTTGCTACTACATACCGTTATTCACTACACTTTTCCCGAATGGAGCGGTTATAAGTCCTCAAGTTAGCGTTCAATATGATACCATGAAATAACAATCGTGATATTTATCCAATTGCAAGTCATTTATGCCATATCACACCCCAAAGATACGATCGATATAATCTATCTTGCGAAATTATGCTAACCCATATATCTGTAGTATATTGCAGTGTTGTCAATAACTCAATCCCCGGGCATTGCCAAATCTGCCCGTAATAAACAGCCGCGTAATGCAACAGATGCCCTCAAATGTACATTAGTTCGTGATTGGTTCACGCAACAGCCTGTTGGAATGTGAAATAAAGAGCTCAGAATTTCCGCTTCTTCTTAGCTGGGGCTTTGCTCTTCGCCTCCAGCTGTCTCTTCAACTCTTCGCGCTTCCTATCCGCTCTTTCTTGGCATTCCTCTCTCTCTGACTGTTCAGTTGTCTTTGGCTGTCGACGTTCAGCCGATGGAGATTTTGGTGGCTCAGAACTGTGTTTCGCTATCTCCCTAGATAAATTATCGTTGCTCTCCTCTGCTTGACGCATCAAAGTAGTGGTCGCATCGGTTTTAGAGGATTTGCCTCCGATAACACCGAGTTTACCGACTCTCTTTGTTCTAGTCTCTATCGAAGGAGATGTTGCGGGAAGTGGCTGGTGTGTTGTACTTGGAGATTCTATCAACGATGGAGATTGAGGCTCACTTGGGGCGGCCTGCCGAAGTTTCTTTTTACCGCCGATGACTCCTAATCCCCGCAGCTTACTCTGCGCTTTCTCTGATAACTCTGGTTTAGGCTTCATTGGTGACGTTGATGCTAAAGCCACATTTTCATGATCAGACTCTGAATCTGTCTGGTCATCAAGTATTTGTGGTGCGAGCGTAGACGGGGCTGCTGGAGGTGAGGGCTGGGGCGCTTTTGTTTGTTTTTTCCCACCGATGACCCCCAGGCTTTTTGATAGGTTTGCAGAACTTTTCTGCCTTTGCGGAGGCGATGGTTCCTTTAGAGGGATTTTTCCAAGGTCTTCATCCTGCCTAGGGTTGATGGGCTTTTTCTCGCCGCTCTTGGGTTGCTTCAATCTTGGGGGTGTTTCCTGCCGCTGAAGAGAATTTTAACTGCGGTACTCCTGATTTTGAAGGATGCACTTACTTCAAACTCGTCATCCTCAGTTTCAGTAGCCGTGTCAGTATCAGCCTCCAGCACATCTTTAGGAGGCTCGCATCCTTTTTTTGGTTCGCTCTCTTCTCGTATAGGGGCCGGGGTAGTCTTGGATACAGTAAGTTTCTCCCACCACATGTCTGGTGGTGGTTCAAGACCTCTTGATCGATTTGGGCCGCTAGGAGTGGAAGCCTCCGCCAGAATATTGGCGGCAAGCCCCGATGCAGAGGCTGACGCACTGACTTCCTCAAGCCAGGCTTTTTCATCGAAAGGCGCAACACCTTTTATATGTTTGGCGGCCTGCGCCAGCGTTGTTCCCTTCTGACCCGTCCGTAAGCCAGAGATACCAGGAAATATAGTACTCAAGTCAATGCCCACAGCTTCGATCTTATCGAAGAGCTTGGCGAGAATCCAGTCTTTCCTATGCAGCTGGTCTATGAAGGATCGCTGGTGCGACTCCCAGTCAGCTTCCGCCTTTATGAGGGGAAGAAGTAATTGATCGGTAGCAGCAGACTGTGGCTCCTTGATGAGATGTGCAGCCCACGTCAAAGGTTGAAGTGGAGCCGGCAGTTGGGTAGATGTAGTCAACTCCAGCGAGTCTCCTGAGCTATGATTCAGGGTTAGAGTGCTTCCCGGCTGGCTATGCAGTGCATCTTCTATCTTTTGCAGGAGTACTTCAAATTGTTCCGTGTCCTCGCTCGGATCGATTGTGGTGTCATTTTCATCAGCTCTTCTCAGGATGTCTTGGCGGTTCAGATGCTCAGACCAGATGTTGGTAAGATCGGTTATGTACAGCTCGTAGCCCTTTGATGTTGAGGAATATTTGAAAAGAAGAGGAGGTATTTCCCCTAGATTCGAGAGGCGTAATCTCTGCCACTTCACGGACATTTCCAAGCATTAAGTAAAGAAATTCTCAGTACTTTCCAAAGCGACCGTAGCTGTAGTTTTAAGATATACAAACATTCGTCGATTAGGCGGCAAAGCCGATAAGGCGGAACCATTACTGTTTTTTAATTTCCGCCGCCGCTCCACCTTTTCCTTGGCGGACCGCGCTCTCCAAAAAAAGCATCAGATCAAAGCCTCACGCTTTTGTTGACTTTAGGCTTCAACGCTCACAGCGGTCTTGCCGATCTCTGCCTTCCTTCTTTCATTGCCCTGTGCAGACGCGTCAGTTATGTCGTCGCGTTTTGCGGACAGATCGGGTTCGACGAAACGAAGCCGATCGCGATCTCCATCATCGCGTCAACCCCAGAAGCTCCCCCGCAGATACGATGAGAGGGACTACCAGAGCGATGGAAGAGGCCGACCGGAGCAGTCGCAGTCGAGGAATATGAAGGATCAGATGCGGTTAAATCAATTACAAGAAGACGAGCAAGTGCGCGAATGGGTAGCACAGGAGGACGTTTTCGTGCTTAAACAGGCCAAAAAGAAGGCGGAGATCCGTGTCAAAGAAGGCCGGGCGAAACCGATTGACTGGCTTACTGTTACCCTGCGATTTATCGACCCGACAAGGAACCCTCTCGATGATGAGATTGCGGACTCGGACCTGGATATCGTAGATCCGGATGGCGTTTTCGAAGGACTGTCTCAGAGTCAATTGCTGGACTTGGAGAAGGACATTGATACATTTCTGAGTTTGGAGGCAAATCCACAAAACAGGGATTATTGGAAGGTATGCCACATTGGGATCTGAGCTATATATAGTTATTGCTAACCAATCTGCACAGACTATGAGGATTATCTGTCGCGACCGCCAGAAAATTATTGCTCCTGAAGGGCGTGCGCTCAGCTCCGTCGCTGCGGATATAAATAGGCTTTTGAGCCCTAAAACTTACGAGCAACTTCAAACCCTTGAAGTACAGGTCAAGAAGAAGCTGGATTCTAACGAACCCATCGATACCGATTACTGGGAAGAACTACTGCGAAGTCTCACCGTCTGGAAAGCCCGCGCCAAACTGAAGAAGGTCTTTCAGGCCGTCATAGATGAACGTGTTCGAGGATTACGCCAACAACAGCGAGACGAAGCGGAATCGGTTCGAGCAAAGCTTGCGCCCCTGGCGCCAGTCATCCAGCTATCGACCGAGGACAAAACACAAGCTGGGTTGGATGAAGAATTCTGTGATCTTGATCCTGACCCGCTGCTCCAGGTTCGCCCGGAAGATAAGGTCTTGGAGGTAGTGGATGAGTCGAACTTTTTGGATCAGGTGGTAGGTCACAACGGCTCTTAAGCGGCACACACCATGAGCTAATGGAATCTTTTTAGGCTCGCGAGCGTCAAAAGGTTCTAAAGATGGGTTTTGTGCCTCTCCGCCAGAGGCAGGCAGAGAAATCATCTTCTGTTCCTGTGAACCAAACACCGAACTTGCCTGCGGCCACCGGCTCCTCTCGCTTTTCAGCTATACCAAATGAGGATTTCTCCCAGGCAACAAAGGCACTTTATGAGCGAGAGCTTGCGAGGGGAGTCAGTGAGAATGAAGAGATCTTCACAGGCGAAGAGTCCGTGAGTACGGGGTCCCAGCCTCAGTGGGCGAACAAATACCGGCCGCGCAAGCCACGGTACTTCAACAGGGTGCAAATGGGTTACGAATGGAATAAGTATAACCAGACCCATTATGACCATGATAACCCGCCACCAAAGGTGGTACAAGGCTACAAATTCAACATCTTCTACCCTGACCTCATCGATAAGACGAAAGCACCGACCTACCGTATTGAACGCGAGCACGGACGAAAGCGCGGCCAGTCGTTTGCAGCAGCCGGTGAAGAAGATACTTGTCTGATTCGATTCATGGCCGGGCCTCCTTACGAAGACATCGCATTTCGAATTGTTGATAAGGAGTGGGACTATAGTGCCAAGAGGGAAAGAGGCTTCAAGAGCACATTTGACAAGGTAGACGCGCCGACAGCTTTAGCCCCTGATTCGGACTTCGATTTGACTCTTCTGACACAATCAATAGGGTATTTTACAGCTGCATTTTCAATTCAAACGGGTGAGATTCCTCCTTTCTGCCGCACAAAGAATTTTACTCTAACATCGATGACAGGTCTACTACCGAAAGTAAAGCCAACAGACAAACCTCTACTCGCATCGACCTTGTTATATTTATATCTATCTCGACCAAATGGTGTATGGGCGCATACGGCTACAATAATTGTATTCTCGGGGTTTCAACTTAGGGCACTATCTCTTATCAACGTATTCATAACTGCTATGGCAGAGCGACCCACTGCCGGGTGATCTGGTTGGTCTGGAAGTATTAACCATCCGCTACAGTATTGGACCCAATTCGCTCAACCAACGCTAGAACGTATCATAGGTACTAGTATCATCGGACATATAGCGTAAGGTACATAACCTCCATGAGGTTTAAGCTTCCTGACTCGCAGGTGATGGCTCCCACGTGTGTGCAACCGTGGACTAGGGCTTATTTCCACCACCATCAACGCTCCAGCACTGGCTTCTTGCTGTGGGCTTTTGCCATCCAGCGTCACGCGATTCTCGTCCCATCATTTTTTTGAGCAGCGGGTCACGTGTCGCTAGGGAACGGAACGCCTTCTCCCCCACACGTACGTGCGGCCACTCAGATCTGAATTGCCGTCTTTCTAGTTTGGCCTTCGGCGAATGAAAGAAACCTCTGCAACGATGCGGCTTTGGTGCCACCTAAGCCACCCGCATATCGTTTCAATGGTTCCGGCTGGTCGGGGAAAGCGGGAAAGGGCCTGAGTGTCTGCAGGCTACATTCCCAGAGCATTGAGAGCTTCCGGGAGAGTTGCCAGAACGTCTCTTCCAGAAAGGCTTCCACCTAGCCTGGCGTACTGTGGCCAATATGCAGAGAAGAGTCAGTTCTCATGCAGCTGCCCGGTCCCACAACCCACTCTTGCCCTGGTCTGTCAGGCATTGTAAATCAGGAAGTACGTACATCGCCATCATCTGTAGCACCGAAAATCCAGCCTCTACTAGACTCTGCAAAGCCATTGGTTCTGCATGTAGAATGACTTGTTGTTCCACTGCTTGGGAAGCCCTTAGAACGAAGCACCACTACACCACCACCACCACCACCTCCATCCACAACATCCCCAGTGCACATGTTGACTGGGGAGCTCCTTGGCTGGCACTTTTCCCCTTATTTCTTGGTCTTTATTATCCAATATTATTTATTTATTCTTCTTTCTCTCCCCAGACCGTCTTTTGTTTGTTGGGACTGGCGGAGACACATACAAACAGCAGACAGACCATCAGGGCGTATGTATGAGCTGGCATTTCTTCTGGCATCACAGCTTCAGTTATGCACTTCTTCTGAATGGTCAGAAGTCTTTATCTGTCGCTTTCGGTCTTTTTTCTTTTTCTTTTTTTTTTCCCCTTTAGCCTCCCTCGTTAACTTCACATCTTCCAGGGCTACCCTTTTTCAACTTGTTGACATCCGTCTCCCTGGCATGGCTTGTACCCATTAGAAACTTATAATATCTATAATATTTCCTTCTTTCGTGAACTATCCCCTCGGATGCAAATATAGCCAGTTTAGATTGTGTCTTCCGTGATTGATATTAATTTGTTTGTTTGCAAGACAGCATGGATCGTCTCTTGGTGCCTCAGGACCTATGCGTTGACTCAACACCTTCACCCCAGGAAACTACACTACAATACACCCTGAAACGAACAGAGACGACTGCCTTCTCACACACAGTCATCGATGGCGTACCTTTGGGTGACCTTCGCCACCACTATCCCTGTCAAGCAGTTGAACACTGGGTGAGGTCCGGGCGCGGCAGTCCAACATCGATGATGCCTTGTCAAAACCCATGGGCCATGGAAACCTCAGCCTTCACGCTGCCATCATCTCACTCATCTACACCATCAATGCCTGATGGTCTTCCACGTTTCTTTCTTTCCTGCGACAGCGACTGGCCATCATCTTCAATGACGTCGGGTCCGACCCCAGGGCAATTAAGGCCGGGGCTGTCTCGTACCGATGATAGCAGGACATGCTCTGAGTGGATGCGGGAATCAGGCAAAGATGTTTCTTATGCTTCGAAGCCTGATCGCTATACAGCACCACCTGAAGCCTTTGGGCCGTATCAACGCCCATCTGGCATTCTTACAACGACCTACCCTATCGCAGCTCTAACGCCCCCGTCACCGGCCTTCTCGGCCTCGTCGTGCCAGATGAGCTCTCCTGTACTCAAATCCGAACCTGTCCGCGTTGATACACGAGCAACACCAGCTAACGCAGAGGAGGATGCGAGCATAGACCCGCCCTACTCCACACTTATTTACAAAGCGCTCCGTGGCGCACCCGGTAAGAAACTGTCTCTTCAGGAGATTTACGGCTGGTTCGAAGAGAATACCACAAAAGGAAAGGATCGCAGTTCCAAAGGGTGGCAAAACAGCATTCGACACAACTTATCCATGAACGCGGTATGTCTATTCCACAAGTTGATGCTTCTGTTTTTGTTCTCCTCCGCTAAGAAGCCAAATCTGCTATAGGGGTTTGAGGCTGTTCGAGTGGAGAAAGCACCGGGCAAGAAAGCCCTGAATTACTGGCGTCTGACAGATGAGGCAATAACCCACGGTATCCAGTCTACAACCCGGTATAGAAAACAGGCGAATTATAAAAAAACAGTGGGATCAGACCCACCAGCTCCTCAACGCCAACGATCCGGAGCGAAGGGAGGGAAAGCCACGAAAATCACCGCTAAATTTCGCAGATTTATGAACCAGGATGAGCCACGGAAGGAACGGTACTATCAACGACTGGTGTCGCAGCGGCGAGCACACAAGATCCCTCACAGTCAACACCACCCGTCACCTGTGACGGCGGCGGTCGTCTCGCGATTTCATGCATCAGGCCCAGCAACACCACTGACTCGCACGTCAGCCGAACCTTTCGATTTGGGTAGTATTGTTGGTAACGCCGACCCTCCTTCATGCACTGCGATTTTCTGTGACATGGCAGGACCGGGGTCGGACTGTCTAGCGATGGAGACGGGATTTCTAGGCTGGAGTAGTCTCCCGCCATTTCCCCATGGCTTGTTGACAGGTCCTGACATCTCAGCGGAAGTTCAACTTGCCGTATAGGGGGAAGCGTCCGAATGGTCGTGCTGACTTGCATATCTAAAATACTGTAGCTACTAATAGCCCTCGTGTTTCGGCCTTCTTGATGCATTTTAATTTGCCGTATTTCTCGGTTGTCTCTTTTCCTTCTGACTCCTTCCTTTTTGAGTAATATACTTTGTCTAGTTCTTTTTCAGGTTTCTTAACTAGAGTATCAAAGGCGTGGCACTCTTGTATGGATCGTGGTTTCTGTCTACTAGCTTTCACGTCTCTTACTCCCTCGCCGTCCTCATTCTTTATCTTTTTTATGTTATCTTTCTTATTCTTTTTTCAATTTTCTTTGCTTTTCTTTTTCTTTTCTTTCTTCTTTTTTACTATCTGTTTCTAATGATCTATGTTCAATTTCCTGCAAGCCACAGGAATAAGGCTAGGAGGCGATCGGCCTTCGATCATCAGGTTCAGCGGGAAACATAGGGAAAAGTTGCCAGCGATCAGTACAAAATACATTAGAGGTAATGAAAAATTCAAAAACCATTACATATTTATGTCTACTGCCCGATTGCCATTATCATTATTAATACTATCATCCCTGGGGAGTAGCAGCAGTGGTCCGTAATAACAGAAGATTACGGAACATATGGCATGTCTCCCTTTGGCGCAGGCTGGCCACCCCAGCCAGTAGTCCACATGCAGTCTCAAGCGTATCCAGACCTTCAAGTAGGTTCTGCATCGATAGACACTGCATGTGCTGCATGCAGCATGAATGGATTTATTTCGGTGGAGATGGATGACATTGTCTTACCTGATTAATGCGACTCTTTGGCAACCCACTCTCCCCACCCCCCTTCTGATGCCCAAGCATTTCATCTATCTACCTACTGATGAGAATGGGCTTACTTGAGGTAGTTCAGGGTGATCCAAGATCAGGCCTTTCTATTCGGCGGAAGAATAAGCCGTCCACAACCGGCGTGCTGATTAGCTTCTAGATAATTCGTCTTGCAATGGTGGGGACAGTCGGTATGACTATCATTTCCATGGCTATAGTACTAATGTTATCAGGTCTCTTCATTCCGGTTGACATCAATCGATGATCGCTTTCCTCTTATATTATGCATGATGCCGGTATATACCATGTTTTTCGATGTATACTGGCTTGGCTGCTCAAAATGACAGAAAAGGAATCAATAGAAAGATCCATGGATAGAGAAGGAAAAGAGCAGATTGGATAGGGTTATATTGCGGCACGGGGGAGGAAAAAAAAAATATATAGTAATAACACATAACCCTAACTCCGTCAAAATCACTCCATAATCTGTCATTTAGAGCAGTTAAACTACTAACTTTCACCAAAGTAATAAGTACCTCGTCACTAGCTATTAGAAACCAACGTTTATGAATACAAGCCTCATTCGTTGTAGGGCTAATTTCCGTGGGAATTGTAATCGCAGGAGAAACCAGAAGACCGTCGTTCCTGGGAGTGGTCGACCCCGACCCGCTCTTTAGATTGACCGTCTGCAACTAACAATGTAGCCTAGCTTGGCGTGGCAGATGGGTCGTGACTCGTAAGGGTGCCTTCGACCAGCACTAGTCGTGGGACTAGTTGATGTATGAGTGACACCAGCATGAACTAACCAATTCTAGTTATACAGGGCATTAACCTGGAAGACCGGGTTCCTCAATCCGAAAACAAGACCGCAGGCGGAGGGGGTCTAGCAAATCTGCTTCCCATTGACCCTACCCTCACACGTAGGTACAATGCACGTCTCTGCCTAAGAACACTATGTGCGTCCCTCCACTGTCCCCCTGGATAGCCAGACAGACGAGTAAGCATAGTTGATACACTCCGAGTGGACAGACCAGCCAAAAAAGCAGCACATCGTCAGCTGAACTGAATGCTCTGTGCCACCATCGGGATGGGGCTTAGGGTCTTTTAAGAGGCTCACTCCTCCTGCATCTTGGACTGGTGCCTTCAGTAGCGAATGAACGACTGTTAGGTACTCTCCGACATTGTTACTTTTTTCTCTCTTCTTCCTCCGTTTCCCATTAATATTTAACTTGAGTTGTTATTTATTTATTTACTTATTGATTTATTGATTTATTATTTCCCCCCCCCCTTGGTTACATGACCGTCCCCGTTATACAGAAACGCGACAGGTTTTTTCCTGGGGTATGGAGCCCACCTGAGTTGTTGATGGAGTTATTGTTCGATAGCTCGGCTAAACTTTGCGCTTCTGCAGCCGATCGCCATCACCTTCATGCCTCTTCATTCAAAACAAAAGTACGATGGATCCTTAACTTTCGCCTTCCCACGGGCCGTACCGACAGTTTTAAAGGTAGGTGTTGCACTCGCTTGCATCCGTTCATTAAGCTCCGCATTGACCGGTCTCGATGCATTGCATTGTTAATCTACGTTATTTGTACGTATGTTTCAGTAAGAACTGATAATAGGGTTATAAATAAATACATACAGGGTGTATTCCTTGCTATGCTTGCACATGTCTATCCCTCTTATCTTTACTGATATTCCCCCTTTCATCTCCCCACCTCGAATGGAAAGTAGGCGATGAATAATATATATTGGAGCCAACATGTAGAGGATGATCCGCGAAATACACATAGATAGATACACCGCAACATAATGGGCCAACACCCTTTCCAATGCAGTAGTTCGTTCCATATAAATGATCCATGTCAACATTCTCCACGCCACTAACGCTGCAGATTTGGGATCAGGACCAACTTTGTTCACGTTGAGCTAATCAGACAAACAGCCCACATCCAAGACACGATAATCGCCCGGAAGCCTAACCGAACTGTTGTTTCGATCAGTCACTTTTTAGATTTGTTACTATTTTAGTCAACTCTTGGGAATCGTGCCATTCGACCTATGATCTTAGATAAATTATTGCGCCCCAGGCCAGCCGTTGCCTTCCCGTTGCCTTTCCACTCACCCTTAATTCCAGACAATAGCGTGCTTCACACTACGATTTACAATAAGTGGGGAGAGAGAAATTCAGGGCAAAGAAAATTACATAAAATAGAGAATACGAAGGCTGACATAGTGTAATTGACGATCTCTATGTCAGGTCCGAGAGTACTATCCCCCTGAGGGACCTTCCCCCCCCTACAGTTGAAATCCATGAAGCGTACGCAGCATGCAGACATACTTCCCAGTACAGGTTAGGGTTGGGTATCATCACGCCAGCGGGGGAGGCGGTCACACCCCAGCCTTTCGTTCCGAGTGGTCTGGCTATCTTTTCCCCCTCCTTTCCATCATTCTCGACTGGATGATTCCCTCTGAAAGAAAGGTGAGTAATGGATCGATGGATTGATGCAAGGAACCTAAACGAAATTAGGAAATAAAAAAGAAATTAACACCAACGAATCCTCACCGCTTTATAGGATGGCAGCCGAACCGTGCACTATCAATCTATGGTACGGAAGGTTTATTGGTTACATGCGATGTTCTGCATTATTAGCGGTCATCCCATGGTTAATACTTTCTCCTGCCTGTCTTGGTGTCCCATCTTTGCTTTTTAGTTGTCTAGCCCTTTCTGGAGATTATCGGCCTAACAGATATGCGCAGGAGCAAATAGTTTCGCTCTGAATCGGGCCTAAGTTCTGTCAGGGTCCGAAGTCAGAGAGCTCTATTCACCACTTCCTGGACGGAGACACCCTCACTTGTCGGACTTTAGCTGCACGCCATCTGGGTGCACAGGCCATGACAAGGATGCTCTGTTTTTGACCTTCATCTACCGATCCCGCGAATGATCACCTCCCCCCTTATCTGGGCAGCGCTGATGAGTGCTCATTTGGTACAACTCATATTCGAAGAACAGGTAGAAAAAGAAAAGAAGGCCTGCAAACAGAACAGCTTGCGCAGAGCACAGATCTCTGTCACTTGTGCGATCAGCCTTCCCAACGGTTCCACCATCCACTCTATGTAGAGTTTAACTATTGACTGCATGCTTGCCGACAGACATACCCAGGAGTCCGCATGTTCGCTCCCGATGTATGACGATCACAGTCGTACTATTGTCACGATACCATCCACAGCCCGTTAGATGCATTGTTCACAACCACCCACCCGGCCCCATCTCAGGGTGGATTCCCAGACACACAGGGAGTTCTCGGAATGTAGCAAGCAAAGGCGTCCCAGTTGCTGCTCAACAGCATTTTGCATATGTACTGGCAAGGGTTTGGACAGATAGGCGAAATTGAACAACCCCCCTCAGGTCTTAGGTTCCCTATTTCGTTTCGTCCATACCACCTATTGTATCGGCTTAGTTTGATTTCGAATAATTTCCTGCATGCCAGCTTTGGCTCCTACTCCTCTTTCCCCTTCGTATCATCTTAACCTTGCTTTTTCTATGATGATCCTCCCGAGACTTGGCGCTGATCGTTATATGGGAAAGCTCCCAGGCGTTGTTTCACGGGGTCCGGCCGAGATGAAAATTCCGCCTGGTGTGAGAAAGCCACACGTGCCGGGCTGAGTGTCTTCCCGCCTGTTGGGGTGGATCTCTGATTGTGATAGATTTGGGAGGAGGCTGTGGATTTGGTGGAGATTGATTGACCGTGCCATTTTTTGATGGATGATGCCATCCATTCTCACTGCAGGGGGCCTTACCTTGGGATTCGGGTTCCTAATGTTACCCGGACCTCGTCTTGGCAATTGTATCTGCCCAGTAGACGGTTGAAGTTGCTCAAGGAACTACAATGCAGGACTGGAGCCGTATGGTTCGAGATATCTTTGACGGCTGTTCCCAGACTACGTGAGATGCACGCTTAGGGCCTGTCCACACTCTCCATAGTGATGAACACCTGTTGCGTTGCAACCAAAAACGCAAGATAGTTGGAGAACTGAGTCTTGAATAAAATTCATAAACACGGCATATCGTAAAGCCGTCGTGTTCACTTTAATCTAAGAGAACCGCACCCAGCCAATTTTAATTTTCCATTTTCGCTCCCACTAAAGAAAAATACTGAGCATATTATGCACCCATTTAGCGCTTGCCAGCGGCCTTCTCCTGAGACTCCTTGAGAACCTTCTTGACGATCTTCTGCTCCTCGATCAGGAAAGCACGGACGATGCGGTCCTTGACGCAGCCAGCGCAGCGGGAACCACCGTAGGCACGGGAGACGGTCTTCTTGGGGCGAGAGATCTGAGAGTACTCGCGGGGGCGAAGAGCGGGGACCTATTGGCAAGAGATCAGTCGCTGTTTTCGCTTTTTGATTGGTCATTGCGATGTCCGATGCTGAGAAATTGTGCGTCTCAATCCACCCTTTTCGAATTGCCTTGAGAGACGCATTCTTCCACCAACTTGGATCGATCGCAAGATTCGCAATAATCATTCGCTTAACTACCAAAAACCATCGGGAGTACTCACACCGGGGAGCTTGATGCCACAGTCACCGCACTTGGGAGCAGTGCCCTTCTTCTTGATGTGGAGGTACCGGAGCTCACCGCCGGGGGTCTTGATGATGCGGACCTTGTTGGACCGCGTGTTGTACCTATAGACGAAATTCTATCAATATCCTGTTCGTGAAGCCCAGATGATAGAACCAAAATCCGCGCTGTGCTAGATATCGCGGCTGAATGCTATCGTATCGAGCGCAATGAGGGGAAAAAATGGGAAGAGGAATTTTCAACGTACGGGTTCCGGCGGCGCTGTGGAAAGAAAAAAAAACGGAAAATTAGTTTCTCATTATCCTGTTGAAATTTGCAGGATGAAATTTACTCACGTATTGGAGTCTCTGGTTCGCCATTTTGATTGTCTTGAACCTCTGTATCGGTCGTCAAGAATTTGGCGGCGGCGTCGTCGGTTGTCGTCGTTAAGCTCTCAGAATTCTCGCAAGTCACCTGGATTTGTGTGGGTTTCACTCGGAGCCCTGGAGTCACGCTAGCGCCAATTTGGCGAGCTGGCGCTAACCCAGATCGGGACTAGTACCGGTCCGAGCAGAGCCGCCACCTCTTTTCAAGCTTGCTCATCAGGAAAGGAGCAAGAAGAGCGCCTTTCATCACCCGTTGCGAGAAGGGGATCGTGCAGGAGTTGTTTCAATCTTTGGGGTTACGATTTAACTCCTCCGCGCGAGATTGCCCAGTTTATTATCACCCCCGACCGCTTTTGTTGATGATTCGCGGTTGTTAATGACTTTTTTCAACGTGAACCTGTGACGCGACTTGCCCGAGCATCAACGTCAATCAGAAAGAGCAGAGTTATCTCCATTCCGCCATTGGCATTATGGCATCATTACCCCCTCCTCCACCTCCAGGATGGGGTGCATCGGCTCCCCCGTCGATGCCTCTGGCTCCACCGCCGCCGGGATATCAGCCGCCAGCTGATCCGACCGTCGCAAAATTCGCTCAGAAGAAGAACGAATGGCTCCGGTCGCAACGAAACCGATTCGGAGAGAAGAGAAAGGGTGGATTTGTTGAAACACAGAAGGCGGACATGCCCCCAGAGCACCTGCGAAAGATCGTGCGAGATATCGGCGATGTATCGCAGAAGAAGTTCAGCAACGAAAAGCGTAGCTATCTCGGCGCGCTCAAGTTCATGCCCCATGCGGTCTTGAAGCTGTTGGAAAACATGCCTATGCCTTGGGAGTCTTCTAGGGAAGTAAAGGTGCTATACCACGTTAACGGCTGTCTCACGCTGGTAAATGAGACTCCTAGAGTTATCGAACCTGTCTTCCACGCCCAGTGGGCCACTATGTGGGTGTGTATGCGCAGAGAAAAGAGTGATCGTAGGCACTTCAAGAGAATGCGCTTTCCTCCCTTCGATGACGAAGAACCGCCACTGTCTTGGTCGGAGAATATCGAGGACGTCGAGCCGTTAGAGCCCATCCAAATGGAACTCGACGAGAATGAAGATTCCCCGGTCTACGAGTGGTTTTACGATCATCGACCTCTCCTTGATACCCCCCACGTCAATGGTCCTAGTTATAAGAAGTGGAACCTATCACTGCCGCAGATGGCGACTCTATATCGTCTAAGTCATCAACTCCTCAGTGACACGGTAGACGAGAACTACTTCCACATGTTCGATTTGAATAGCTTCTTTACAGCAAAGGCTCTGAATGTTGCCATCCCCGGTGGTCCGCGTTTTGAACCGTTATACAAGGACATTGACCCCAATGATGAAGACTTCAGTGAATTTAACGCCATCGATCGTATCATTTTCCGTGCTCCAATTCGCACAGAATACCGTGTCGCATATCCTTTCCTGTACAATACTCTCCCCAGAAGCGTGAAAGTTTCTTGGTTCTCCCATCCGCAAGTTGTTTATGTTCGGACCGACGACCCCAACCTTCCCGCCTTTTACTTCGACCCTGTAATTAATCCAATCTCCTCTCGCTCCGTCGCGCCCAAGAACATCACTGTTAGCCACGAAGATGAAATCTTCGGACCAGGAAATAACGAAGACGAGTTCGAGCTTCCTGGAGAAGTCGAGCCTTTCTTCGCAGATGAGGAGCTTTACACCCCGGAGACCGCATCCGCCATCGCGCTCTGGTGGGCTCCTCACCCATTCAACAAGCGCTCTGGAAAGATGGTTCGTGCACAGGATGTGCCATTGGTGAAGCAATGGTACCTCGAGCATTGCCCACAGGGTCAACCCGTCAAAGTTCGCGTGTCTTACCAGAAGCTTCTGAAAACGTTTGTGCTCAACGAGCTTCATAAGAAGAAGCCCAAGGCCCAAAACAAGCAGAATTTGATGAGGACCCTGAAATCGACCAAATTCTTCCAGCAGACAACGATCGACTGGGTTGAGGCTGGCTTGCAAGTCTGCCGCCAAGGCTTCAACATGCTTAACTTGTTGATTCATCGCAAGAACTTGACATACCTGCATTTGGACTACAACTTCAACTTGAAGCCGGTTAAGACCCTGACCACAAAGGAGCGGAAGAAGTCTCGTTTCGGAAATGCTTTCCATTTAATGAGAGAAATTTTGCGTCTTACCAAACTAATTGTTGATGCGCAAGTCCAGTATCGTCTGGGCAACATCGACGCTTTCCAATTGGCTGATGGTATTCTCTATGCTTTCAACCATGTAGGACAGCTGACCGGTATGTACCGTTACAAGTACAAGCTGATGCATCAGATTCGTTCTTGTAAGGATCTGAAACACTTGATCTACTACCGATTCAACTCTGGCCCGGTGGGTAAAGGCCCTGGATGCGGTTTTTGGGCACCGGCCTGGCGCGTTTGGTTGTTCTTCATGCGTGGTATCATCCCTCTTCTTGAGAGATGGCTTGGGAACTTGCTGTCTCGTCAGTTCGAGGGTCGCCACAGCAAGGGAGTTGCCAAGACAGTTACGAAGCAGCGTGTGGAATCTCATTTCGATCTCGAACTTCGTGCTTCCGTCATGGCCGACTTGATGGACATGATGCCTGAGGGTATCAAGCAGAACAAGATCAACACAGTCCTTCAACATCTCTCGGAGGCTTGGAGATGCTGGAAGAGTAACATTCCTTGGAAGGTTCCTGGATTGCCTGCTCCTATCGAAAATATCATCCTTCGGTATGTCAAGAGCAAGGCCGACTGGTGGATTTCCGTCGCGCATTACAACCGTGAACGAATTCGCCGTGGTGCTACTGTGGACAAGACTGTTGCCAAGAAGAATCTTGGCCGACTCACTCGGTTGTGGCTCAAGGCGGAACAGGAGAGGCAGCATAACTACCTGAAGGATGGTCCTTACGTGTCCTCTGAAGAGGCTGTCGCTATCTACACCACCATGGTACATTGGCTCGAGTCCCGCAAGTTCTCTCCAATCCCATTCCCTAGCGTCTCCTACAAGCATGATACCAAGATTTTGATCCTTGCTCTGGAACGTTTACGTGAAGCATATTCCGTCAAAGGTAGACTCAATCAGAGCCAGCGTGAAGAGCTTGCTCTTATTGAACAGGCCTACGACTCCCCTGGAACGACACTGGCTCGAATCAAGCGATTCCTTTTGACCCAGCGAGCGTTCAAGGAAGTCGGCATCGACATGAACGATAATTACAGTCATATCAACCCCGTGTACGATGTGGAGCCTATTGAGAAGATCACCGATGCTTACCTGGATCAATATCTCTGGTATCAGGCAGACCAACGCCACCTCTTCCCCTCTTGGATCAAGCCTTCCGATTCCGAAGTTCCTCCGCTGTTGACATACAAGTGGGCACAAGGCATCAACAACTTGTCCAATGTTTGGGAGACTGCCGATGGCGAGACAAATGTAATGATTGAGACGGAATTGTCGAAGGTTTACGAGAAGATCGATCTTACTCTATTGAACCGACTGCTGCGTCTGATCATGGACCACAACTTGGCTGACTACATCACCTCCAAGAATAACGTGCAGCTCAGCTACAAGGACATGAACCACACCAACAGCTACGGTTTGATTCGGGGTCTGCAGTTCTCTGGCTTCGTCTTCCAGTTCTATGGTTTGATGATTGATCTGCTGCTTCTTGGACTTCAGCGTGCTAGTGAAATGGCGGGTCCACCTCAGAGCCCTAATGACTTCCTGCAATTTAGGGATCGTGCCACCGAGACCAGACATCCTATTCGTCTGTATACCCGCTATGTCGACAGGATTTGGGTGTTCTTCAGATTCTCTGCAGACGAGTCCAGGGATCTTATTCAGCGCTTCTTGACGGAAAATCCAGACCCCAACTTCGAAAACGTTATCGGTTACAAGAACAAGAAGTGCTGGCCGCGTGATTGCCGAATGCGTTTGATGCGGCACGATGTCAACCTGGGTCGCGCTGTGTTCTGGGATTTGAAGAACCGCCTGCCAAGATCAATCACGACGATCGAATGGGACGATACCTTTTCTAGCGTCTACAGCAAGGACAACCCCAACCTTTTGTTCTCCATGTCCGGTTTTGAGGTTCGCATCCTCCCGAAGATCCGCAATCAGAACGAAGAGTTCTCGGTGAAAGATAGCGTTTGGTCTTTGGTCGACAACACGACCAAGGAACGCACGGCTCACGCCTTCCTTCAGGTAACCGAGGAGGACATCCAGAAATTCAACAACAGAATCCGTCAAATCCTCATGTCTTCCGGTTCCACGACCTTCACTAAGATCGCTAACAAGTGGAACACGGCCTTGATTGCTCTCTTCACCTACTATCGTGAAGCCGCTGTATCGACTGTCAGCCTTTTGGACACGATTGTCAAGTGTGAGACCAAGATCCAGACCCGTGTCAAGATTGGCCTGAACTCCAAGATGCCGTCCCGTTTCCCTCCGGCTGTTTTCTACACCCCGAAGGAACTGGGAGGTCTGGGTATGATCTCTGGATCTCACATCCTTATCCCTGCTAGTGACAAGCGGTGGTCGCAGCAAACCGATACCGGCATTACTCACTTCCGTGCCGGTATGTCACATGACGAGGAAACATTGATCCCCAACATCTTCCGGTACATCATTCCTTGGGAAGCCGAGTTCATTGACTCTCAGAGAGTATGGATGGAGTATTCTCAGAAGCGACAAGAGGCCCAACAGCAGAACCGCCGTTTGACGCTTGAGGACCTGGAGGACAGCTGGGATCGTGGTCTGCCTCGTATCAACACCCTGTTCCAGAAGGATCGCAGTACTCTCAGCTTCGATAAGGGATTCCGTCTTCGGGCAGAATTTAAGCAGTACCAGCTTATGAAGAGTAATCCATTCTGGTGGACAAGCCAGCGTCACGATGGTAAACTCTGGAACTTGAACGCCTACCGTACTGACGTCATTCAAGCTTTGGGTGGTGTAGAGACAATCTTAGAACACACTCTGTTCAAGGCCACTGCTTTCCCATCGTGGGAGGGTCTCTTCTGGGAGAGAGCCTCAGGCTTCGAAGAATCGATGAAGTTTAAGAAGCTTACCAATGCTCAAAGATCTGGTTTGAATCAAATTCCGAACCGTCGCTTCACTCTCTGGTGGTCGCCGACGATCAATCGTGCCAACGTCTACGTCGGTTTCCAGGTCCAGTTGGACCTTACTGGTATCTTCTTACACGGAAAGATCCCTACACTCAAGATTTCTTTGATCCAGATCTTCCGTGCTCACTTGTGGCAGAAGATTCACGAGTCCGTGGTCATGGACTTGTGTCAAGTCTTCGACCAAGAACTGGAGCAACTGGGTATTGAGGCTGTTCAGAAGGAGACTATCCATCCACGTAAGTCGTACAAGATGAACAGTTCATGTGCGGACATTTTGCTTTTCGCTACGAACAAGTGGAACGTTACCCGGCCTTCTCTGCTGTTTGATACCAAGGACGTGTACGAACCCACCACGACGAACAAGTTCTGGCTGGATGTGCAACTGAGATACGGTGACTATGATTCTCATGACATCGAGAGATACGTTCGTGCGAAGTACCTGGATTACACAACTGACAGCATGAGCATCTATCCTTCCGCTACTGGTTTGATGATCGGAATTGATCTCGCGTACAACCTCTACTCTGCATATGGTCAATACTTCCCCGGTCTCAAGACTCTGATCCAGCAAGCTATGGCTAAGGTCATGAAGGCCAACCCTGCCTTGTATGTGCTGAGGGAGCGTATCAGGAAGGGTCTGCAGCTGTATGCTTCTGAGAGCAACCAGGAGTTCCTTAACTCTCAAAACTACTCGGAGCTTTTCAGTCCTCAAATCCAGTTATTCATTGATGATACCAATGTTTACCGTGTCACCATTCATAAGACCTTTGAAGGCAATCTTACAACCAAGCCTATCAACGGTGCCATTTTCATCTTCAACCCCAGAACTGGACAGCTGTTCTTGAAGATTATCCACACCAGCGTTTGGGCGGGGCAGAAGCGTCTGGGTCAATTGGCCAAGTGGAAGACCGCGGAAGAAGTGGCGGCTCTCATTCGATCCTTGCCCGTTGAAGAACAGCCGAAACAGCTTATTGTCACTCGGAAGGGTCTGTTGGACCCACTTGAGGTCCACCTTCTTGACTTCCCTAACATTTCGATCCGTGCTTCTGAACTCCAGCTGCCATTCCAGGCCGCTATGAAGGTGGAGAAGCTGGCCGATATGATTCTTCGGGCGACGGAGCCTCAGATGGTTCTGTTCAACCTCTACGATGAATGGCTGAAGTCCATCTCGCCTTATACTGCCTTCTCCCGACTCATTCTTATCTTGCGTGCCCTGCACGTCAACATTGACAAGGCTAAGATTATTCTGAGACCCGACAAGACTGTCATCACCCAGGAGCACCACATCTGGCCCTCGTTGTCTGATGAGGATTGGATCAAGGTCGAAGTGCAGTTGCGTGACTTGATTCTTAATGACTATGGAAAGAAGAACAATGTCAACGTTCAGAGCTTGACAAGCAGCGAAGTTAGGGATATCATTCTGGGTATGGAGATCAGTGCACCTTCGTTGCAGCGACAGCAGGCAGCCGAGATCGAGAAGCAGCAGGAAGAACAGAAGCAGCTTACAGCCGTCACAACGAAGACCCAGAATGTCCGTGGTGAAGAGATCATCGTGACCACTACATCACAGTACGAGCAGCAGTCGTTCGCATCCAAGACCGAATGGCGCACCCGAGCCATTGCGACATCGAACTTGCGGACCAGGTCGAACAACATCTACATCTCTTCGGATGAGGTTCGTGATGAGGGTTATACTTACATTATGCCTAAGAACATTCTCAAGCGATTCATTACCATCGCAGATCTTCGGGTGCAAGTTGCCGGCTATCTCTATGGTAGCTCACCGCCTGATAACGATCAAGTGAAGGAGGTTCGCACGATCGTTATGATCCCGCAGGTCGGAAATACACGGGAAGTCCAGCTGCCGCACCAGTTGCCCCAGCATGACTATCTGAGTAACCTTGAGCCCCTGGGAGTGATTCATACCATCTCGGGCAACGAGCCGCCGTACATGACAGCAATGGATGTTACTCAACACGCCCGACTGATGAATGAGCACTCCAGCTGGGATAAGAAAACGGTGACGATGACCGTTTCATTCACCCCGGGATCCGTGTCACTGGCAGCCTGGGGCCTCACGCCGCAAGGATACAAGTGGGGTGCCGAGAACAAGGACACGACGTCTGACCAACCGCAGGGTTTCTCGACCAGCATGGGGGAGAAGTGCCAGCTGTTACTCAGTGACAAGATTCGCGGTTACTTCCTGGTTCCCGAGGATAATGTGTGGAACTATAGTTTCATGGGCAGCTCCTTCGGCAGTGTCGAGAAACGGCCAGTGTACGTGAAGATCGACACGCCCCTGAGGTTTTATGATGATCAACACCGGCCACTGCACTTCCAAAACTTTGCAGAGCTGGAGGACATTTGGGTTGATCGATCTGATAACTTTGCATGATCTGCAAATGTGAAAGGCGTTGGAAACGTTATGTATGATTGAACCTTTTTTTTTCCCCGTTTCTTATTATTTTTTATGTGGCTGTTTTCTCCATAGCTTTTAACTTTCTGGTCTTGTTTTCATGATGGCGATTCTCTTTGATCCTTTTGCCTTTTTTTATCATTAATTTATGTATACTCTACGAAAAGGGACAATAAAAAGCGAGGGATGCATTTGGTTTGACTAGGCAATCATGCAACAGTACGGAGACAGCATTGGGGAGGGGGTTTCATTTGCATGTATAGTAAAAGGACTATTCCTCTTGTCAGAGCAGTTTCAGCGGTTATTAATGTATTGATCAGCTGGGGCACAAAAAAAAGATACAATTGAGATTCTAGAGTGGATCAGACCCTGTTCTCCGTTTTCGTGTAGTGCTGATATGAGGGGAGAGACGAGTGGGTATCTTTCAAGAGAGGGGTACATTAGTTGGAATGAAAAGAAAGGAACCCCCAATCAGAAATCCATCAAGGAGAGGACATAATAAGAGAGGGTAATAATGAAAGGGGAAGAAAAAGAAAAAAAAAGAAAAAAAAGAAAAGAGAAACAAATCAGAAAGAAGAGGAAAAGAGAAGGATGATTGTAATCAAACATTTTTCCTTGAACAATGAAAAGGAAGAAGTTTAGGGCATTGGAAGTATGGAGCTGTTTGTGGTTAGTGTCTTGTGACACTCTCTCCCTCCAATGGCTTGCGGTGGCTTCAAGCCTCACTTGGGAAGAAAAAGAGAGACTACTTTCTACCTTCCAAGGAACAGAGAGATCCTGTAGTTTGAGAGGAGAACAACAAACATTGTCCACATTCACGTACCTATTACACCCGCAATGTATCTCAACAATATCGCGCTCCAGGTTGTGATTTGAGTATTTGTTTTGTTCATCTTTGGTATTCTCTATCTCTCTCTATCTTCTTTGTTTTTGTTTTTATTTTATATATTATTTATAATTATTTATTTTTGTATTTGATATTTCTTCTCTCGTGCTTTCTTCTTTATTCTGACCCTGTTATCCTTCACGGCTGTGCTCCGTACGCCACCTTAATTATTGTTTTCCGGCTGTATCCGGAACGCCCTAAAGGGAAATAGAAAAAGCGAAAAACAAGAAAGCAAAAAGGGAAAAAAATGAAAATAAAATAAAAACATAAAAAATAAAAAATAAAAATTTAAGAAATAAAAAAAGAATTCTCCATAATTTGGAAATGTTCCTTCTGACCCATTCTGGGGACAACAGCTTCACTAATATATTTTTTTATTCATTGTTTTCTCTTTTCTTTTTCTTTTTTTTTTCTCTTCCAAATTATTCTTTCGTGTAGGGCAAGCGCAGGCCGTGCCATGGAATTTTTGAAGATCGTCTTCTTTCATGGTCTCACCATTGCAACCAATCAATTCATAGGGTCGGAAGCAAAGTCAAATTACACTCCGGAAAATCACTCGGGCCATGCTAACTTAAAGCTGCGAGATTATACTAGATAACCTCGACGATTGATCCACCTTGGGTCTCGAGTCATATATCGTACCGCGTATCAGTCGACGCTAGGCCAAGGATGGAGCGTTTCTTACGTATGGTTTAAGCCCCTACTTGCCGTTTAAGAAAATGATGATAGGAACTTAAACTAAACTAGTGATGGGACGGCGCTGAACAACCCGTTCTTTCGCCACACGGTCTCGGGCGCTAGCTAGGCTATTATTTCCGACCGTTTTACAGCCAGCGACTGCCTCTGGGGGTAGGTGATCGCGAAAATTAAGGTTGGATAAAGCTCCTTTCATCGTGGTTTGAAGTTGAACAGCCACTTGTCAGGGCACCGGCATCCATCTGCCATTGCTATCGGTCCCGGCCGAAGAATTAAGGAGACACAGATTTAAAAACAACAAAAAAGAAAACGAACGGGCCTAGCCTAGGATTCAACCAAACGTGGGGGGGGGGGGGGAAGGGAAGGAACCGTTTACCATCACTTACGCCTTTTTTGCGTGATCTCTATCTTTGAGCGTGAACAGAAACAGAAAAAGGAAACGAGGTCCAAAAAAAAAAGAAAAAGGAAAAATAAAAATGATCAAATTCCTAGGAAACAACTATTGGGAAAAGACTCTTCATCCCTGTTCTTCCAAGCAAGTTGGTATGGTACTCTGTATGTACCGTCAAACAACTCCGGGTTCCCACTCCAGTTCGAGGCTATGGAGAGAGTATTTAGGGCCAGGGTCGTTCTCCAGCGACTCGACTTGAGAAGGCTTGGTTGGATTTCCCTGGAGCCTACAGTGGACGGTCCACCAAACAGCACACTAGCACGGTCCGCTAGCCATCCTTCCCTCGTGGATGTCTCGCTGGGACTGCTCACGCTCGTCCATTAGCGTATCACTGAGTGGAGATGATGCGACGACGTACGACAGCCCTGGTCCTGAATCCTGACAGGGGGGCGAGGAGAGGGAGGTCGAAGAGGATCGATTTCCTGAGCTAGTTGCAGCACACTGACAGGGCTTCTGACGGCCGGTTTGTTTCCCTTTGACCCGATACCTGCTTCCATCCACTTGACCACTTCCGTATACTCCTACGAATCCTATACTCCAAGTTAACCTTAACTCATTCTTAGGATCTGCTACATACGTAAGAACTGGTCGTGGGAGCTCCCCGCTTGCGTTGATCATAGTCTTGTGTGTATGGGATCCCAAGAGCGCGGGTTCTCTAACCGCCCAGTGTGAGACTCTTTGTTAGCTTAGTGTTTCATCCCGGCCATTCCTGGGTGCCCTATCTTTCTTTCTCCACGACTCGGTCATGCCTTGGCACTCTGCTAGACGGCTCGGTGAGTCGCAGCCGGTGATCTAGCAACTCGCCATGTTGGCGGACTCGATGGCCGTTGTCCCTTCTGGGTCTGCTCTGCAGGCTAAGCTTGACTGGAACGCAGGTCCGTCAAATGAGTGACGTGAAGTGATTTGATTTTTTGAGGGGATTTTATTTTCTCACTTGGATTATTTCGGCTTGGATCGATTTCATGTATTATTTATTATTTATTATTTTTATTTTTTTATTAGTTCCCATAATTTCTAATATTTTTGATTTTGATTTTTGGGTAAGCTGGAGATTTGTATTTTATTTTTACCCTTTTTACCCACCTGCATCTTGCTCCTTCTGGCCGTATACTTCGGCTGTCTCGCTCAAATCCGAAATACTACCTACCTTGGTTTTTTCCTTTTTTCCTCTCCCATTTGTTGTTATCTTCCAGAACGTTTCCTCTACCGTCCACTATTGATAGTACTGTTATATATCCTACACCCTATCATCTTGAAATCCGGGCGCACACGTAGCCCGGGGGAACGAATCCAGATTTGTTGTGACAGTCGTTATCCCACAATTCCTTTTCCTGACGGTTCTGCATTATCAAGCAACGGGGGCCCACGGGTGACAAGCCGTTTGGGAGAATTCTAGTTGCTGATCATCTTTCATTGAAAAAGTACCTAAAATCCTTTACTACTCAGATCTGGCAAAGTCGATTTTCCCGTTTCCTGGACATCCTGCAGCAGTTGAAGAACGGTAGCCTTTTGGAAGCGGTCTAGCTCGAGCAACCGTCGCATCCCCTGGTGAGCGCAATCTAATCCATCCCCTTTACTCAGCGTCGGTACAAGGCGACCGTCCAGGTCGTCTTCATCTCTCCCCTCCTCTAAATGAATCTGACAATCCCCTGATATCTCCGAGCTACTGCCATTCCCCTCTTCCTCCCTGTCGTGACCTTGAACCGACCCCATTGCCCAATTCTAGGCCCCCGTGTGTGTGTGTATGTGTCTCTGACTCTGGAACAGCTTCGGGCCTTTTAACTTGGCTAGTAATTAGCAAAAGCATGAGGCTTGGGTACTTTTGATCAAGGTCGTTTGTATAGTGTATGGGGAGAGGGTGTGCTTTGTTTTTGTTTTGGTCCCACGCCTCAAGAATCAGCCCACGGCTTCCCATTCAAATATCGGTCCCAGTCTCATTGTCACTCTTTCGGCGAAGTGTCATCTATCCGCGTTGACACCTCCACATCTCGTTTAGACGTACTCCCTTCTTTTTTTTTTTTTCTTTTATAAACGTGATCAGGTAGCCTGCCAGGGCTTTTATGCTCTAGCAGCGCTGATGTATGTCTGCGACGCTGGCGGATCCATATCGAGACTATGCCATTGATTACGCTCAACATGCCAGCTGCAAGCCCGAGGAACATACAAGCACGCTTGTTTACCACACGCATCAGCCACAACTGCAACATCCAAAGCCGCCAGAGTCTCCTTTCCAGCAAGGAAGTTCGCGCAGCACGGCATTTGAGCACCATCATGCAAACGCGACCGTTCTCCCAACTGCGAATCACCAACCGACAGTCCATGGACTCTCCCAACAGGTCGTTCTCACACCGGCCCAAATGCTTTCACGGCAGCTTCCGGTACATTATACACCGACTAGCTTCGAAATCCCGTCAATACAGCGGAGTAAAAAGCGGCACCATTCCGAAACTGAGGCAGAGGGCGATGACGCAAATCATGGGATCAGGCCACAGTTATCGATCCTCCCATCGGAATCATCTGCTGAACCGACGCACCACTCACCCGAGATGCTCTTCTCGGTTCACGGGGACGCTGGGCAACACCATCAGATGCAAGGCCATGACCTTGGATCGCAGGATTCGGTGGCCCTCCCACAACATCACCACCACCATCGTCTCCCCCCACACGCGTCGTTACGCGACTCCCAGCGTCATAGTATGAATATGGAATCATCTCCGTTCCCCTCTGGCCCGCCAAGTGTTGTGGGCCAGCCTGGGATGCCCGATCCAGCACCCAGGCCACGGGGGCCCAAGCTCAAGTTTACGCCGGAAGAGGACGCTTTGCTGGTAGAACTGAAGGAGAACAAAAACTTAACATGGAAACAAATCGCCGATTTTTTCCCGGGTCGAACAAGTGGTACATTGCAAGTCCGGTACTGCACCAAGTTAAAGGCTAAGGATGTGGCATGGAGCGATGAAATGGTGCGCATTTCCAATCCGTAACAGTATGACACCGGTAGATAGGACATACTAACTTTGTGTGGACAGGTCCAACGGCTACAGCGTGCGATGCAGGAGTACGAGAACGACCGCTGGCGTATCATTGCGGGGAAAGTTGGCAATGGCTTCACGCCAGCAGCTTGTCGAGAGAGGGCTTCTCAGCTCGAGAACCCTCCATGATAGTTACGAGTGGATGTGTTTCCCATTAGCGCCGGCGTACGCTCACCCAATATCTGCTTTGTTACGTCTTATTCATTACCCTTTTTTCATTTCTTGGTAGGTTGTAATGGGGAATTTGGATGGCCACGGTTTAGCTCTATACCAGACAACTCGGTGTAAGGTAGAGGATAATGTATGTATCATATCCATTTAGCGATGCCCAACGTGAATAGTAATTTCATTTGTTTTGTCCAAGTTGCCGCCCGGTGCTTCCTTCCGGGTACCAATGGGTCAAATGCCATTGAGTTCCATCTGCGTGAGAGAAAGCACGAAGTAGTCTCTGGTGATAAACATCAAATGATGGAGATGCAAGAACCCTAAGCCCTATCAGGCGTCGAATCGGGCAATTAGTGCACAAGTGGTCAGTCCGGGTCGCCGTAGCAGCTCCGCAACCAATCAACCCGCACTGCTGACTATTCGCCCGACCACGGGCCGAAGCGGCTTCAAACTCACCTCAAACCTCCAAACTCCCTCTGCTCCAAACGTCCTCACCTCCCTCCTCCGCCGTTATAGCCCCAATTCACTAGGACAATGTTCCTCCAACGCACAGCCTTCGCCCTCGCGCGGCGCACTCCCATCAGGGCCGTCGCTGCCCGCCCTTTCTCCTCCTCCGTCATCCGCTGTACGTGAGCCCAATGTCAAATTCAAGACCGCTTCTTGAGAGCCTTCGTCGCAGTCACCACCCTTCCTGTGACCCCATTGGGCCCTGGAAATGGGATTTTCCCACCGTCAAGGCAGTCTTATCGACGCACTAGCTAACATTGAGTCTTTGTTTGCAGCCAACAAGGCGAAGTACGGTGTTGAGAAGGATGGCAAGATCCTTCTTTCGAAGGTTGGTTGCCGGACCTGTTGTCATACGATTGGCAAATGCCCGTCTATAACCGTTTTCCCAATCCGTGTGCTCTTGTAGTTGCGGATTATGTCATTGGAGTAAACCTCCATTGCAGGCCTATCTTCTTCTCTTCGACATCTTGATTCACCACCCACTACGCTTTGGCAAACAATGCTGACCGGCTCTTTTCCACAACAGAGATCAAGACCGAGGAGGACCTCGTCCCCCCCGGTGCTAAGTCCGGTACCGTTCCCTCCGACCTCGAGCACGCCACTGGTCTCGAGCGTCTTGAACTCGTCGGAAAGATGCAAGGCATTGACATCTTCGACATGAGGCCCCTCGATGCCTCCCGGAAGGGTACGCTCCCTTTTAATCCTACGAATTTTTCGGTGGTTTACACGCGTGTGCATCCAAATGGGACCACTGCGATGATACCAACACAGACGAACCGTGAACTGACACGCAATGTCTTACAGGAACTCTCGAGAACCCCATCATCGTCAACGGTGCTGGTGACGAGCAGTATGCTGGTTGCACCGGTTTCCCCGCTGACTCCCACACCGTCAACTGGCTGACCGTAAGTCTTTGTATTGCCATTGAGTGGTATGCTCGGTATCTGCGCACGGAACGCTAATTGAATCAATTCAGGTCTCTCGTGACCGCCCCATCGAGCGCTGCGGCGAGTGCGGCAACGTTGTCAAGCTCAACTACGTCGGACCCTTGGAGGACGCCCATGACCGTAAGTCGCCTATACTTGTTGAAGCTCTCTCCCCTGCTCACTCAATCCTTCCAGACGATCACGGCCACGGCCACGGCCACCCCACTCCTGAGGAGCCCAAGACTTTCGCCGACTACGTCAAGCCTGAGTACTGGTACCGGTAAATATTTGACACAATAATAGCGCAATCATCTTTTCGCCTCGTGGGGAAAAGAATGGAGGATTTATGAAAAAGAGAGAAGGGGGTGGCTGTATCAATCCGGCATTTGTCTCTTGTAGAATAGTTGAGTTGAAAGAAGTGATTGGTGTCTAATTGATTATTGGCTTTTTTTCGCTCTTTTTTGTCTACATTTTCTAACAGGGCTAGCTCGAAACTCTGCCCATGGTTATCTGCGAGCGAGACAAAGAGTATGAATGACATGACTCGAGATCGGGTGGCATGATGCGGTAAGCCCGGGAAATTTACGTATCTCGATCACTATCACGTGGCAATTCTTCCTTCCGGACCAATGTCTATGGCTGTATTTTCCGCTTACCCATATAGTATACCCGGAACTGGCAATACCGTTTTTACTTGTCTCACATGTATGATTACACTAATATTGCTAATATCAAGAATTGAGATTAAGGGTGTGCGAGATAGCCAACGGAAGTAGAGTAAATGTCACAAATACAGTACATAGTTTATATTGGGGCTGATAGACGCCCAAAATGGAGATTGATTGGGAAGATAAATGATTGTGTAGTTTCAAGGGGTAATGAATGGCATTGTGCCCAGACTGTTGCTTTTGGTGAGATTAATTGAAGATGACGGTTTGGTCTTTCGTTGTTCCCTGCTGGCTCAAGACGACGTTTATATAAAGCAGAGGGACCGTGTATGTGTATACACCTTTTTTTAAGACATGAGTCGAAAGTAAGCGGTTGATTGTAGGTGTTCCGGATAATCTTAGACAGTTATCGGCCCAACATGCGCAGCTCGACATACCGTAATGGCGGGTACACGAGGCCAGCCCAGGTGAATCCAACGTAGTTACCCATCTATCCGCGATTAGATGTGTTCTTGTTAAGGTGGTGGGAAGAGCAATGCATCACTTACATCTGCACCATATTCACCCACTAATCTGGAGAGAGGGCCAATATACCAGACTTGCGCCATGCACAGGATTGCGCCGACCCAACCGACTACGAAGGCGACAAATGCGGCTATGCCCACAGGGAGCTTTGAGGGGTCATTCCACACATTCCAGTTATACCCAGTACGAAATCGGAAGATGAACCGCTCTTCGAGAATGATGGCGAACCATATTGCGACCCAGTAGCCCATGAGAGCGAGGAAATTGGTGAAAATGTCGGAAAGGTTGCTACGACCGACTAATGCGCAGACGGTGTAGATTATAACACCGATGGTGTTCCATATAGCTCTCGGTACCTTCTCAGCGTACCGTCCAAGGACCTGGAAGTCGACACCGGCAGAATAGGTCGGTGGGATGGTATTTGCGATAAGCCCTAGCGCAACAACCACTGAGCAGAACTTGCCGAACCCATGAAGAGGTCCGAATCCTTCGACGATAAGTGCACCTGCACCCCTAGAGTATGCTGCGCCGTACTCTGGATGACTTGAAATACCAGATGCAAGTCCTATACCGACAAGAAACGCCATAGTGAATGATACCATAAGGCCTACCAATGAAAGAGAGAAGAGTGTCACTCGGGAGGTTCTCTCAGGGTAATAGACGAAGAAGTCGGCCGCCAGCGGAGCATAGGTGATCGCAGCACTGAGACAGATAGAGAAAAACGACAACCTAATGACATAAAGTTGTATTAGCCATTGCCACAGCAATATAGCAAAAGTCATGGAGGCGTACCGATTCCCAGCAAGTGTGCGAGGATCTCCAGATGAAGGCGTGGATAGATCAAACTTCGATGAAGACACAGCGTATAGTATAGAGACTACGATAATCTGGGGAAAGAACGCGAAGCTTGATGCAGTCAGTGCCCGACTAAACTTATCAAGGGTATTCACACGCACCGTTCGTAGTAATGGAAGACCTGATAGCCGAACGTGGCTATCACCCAACAACTGACTGCAATGATCACGATGCCTGCCATTGGATCAGCACCTGTACTTGAAGTTCTCAACACCATGATAACCTACCGACAGCTACCGACATGTTCCCATTTGGTGACACGGCAGACAAGATCTGCCCGCACACTACGCAATCAATTAAGGAGTACCCAAGCATTTGGATTAGATTCAGGATGACGACAATCTTGCTCGGCCACCACCCCATCGTATAGCGTCCGAATGCCTGAATCATGTTAGCATACAGCAAAATAGTCGGCTTAGCCTGTGAAAAGCCCACCATAGTCCGGACGCCGGAGACTGGCCCCCATGTAGCCATCCATGAGGCAACTAATGCGCCAACGAGAGCACCCAGAACCGCACAGAGTGCCGAATCCAGGAAGCTCAAGCCATATACAACGGGCCCCAGCATTCCTAGGGTAATGTTGTTGGCTGCCAAATTGATTGAGACCCAGAGCAAGAACGCTTGAAGGTACGAGACCCAAGTCAACTTTTTCATCCGTTCATGTTGCTGCACCCTTTCAATACCACGGGCTTCCAGGTTGTATTCAATCAGTTGGTTTTCAAACCTCTTAACATATGCGGCAATGCGTGGCGATAAGAAAGGGCCGTCCACCGCATCGCGACCCTCTCCATCATACTCTACAGTATGGGGCGGGTGATCAGTGAGGGGAGTCTTTGACGGTTCTTTTTCGGATTTTACCCCTAGGGTAGACAAGGGACGCTCCGAGGACATGCTGTTACTATCCAGTCAGTATCAACACATGTAGAGAGTCAGGGTTAAAAAAGCGCGCATGAGTCCTTTCGCTGGAATTATCCAGATCAAGTTCAACCGTATATTCTCAGAACGACAACTGCCACCACATCATCTGCACCCACGTTTAAGGACAACAAGCCAAGAAACACGCGAGTCATGACCGGGCATATTGCAGCAGATTTGTGTATGACAGCGTTGCCGAACACCGGTCTTCATGCAGGCGTATTACCTAGATACCTTGATCGACAGACAAAACCACGCTACTTGTCTTCATGATAGCCATCCCTTGCATAGAGATCCTGCGATAAGACGGGAGAGTTGTACTCGTAACAATTGCTTTTTGTTTTCCCCACCGGCTTGGGTGAATCCGTTTGCAACTACGACTTGGAAGACTCGGAAAGTTAGCCAGTCGAACTCTCAATTGTATTAGACGGAAATCTTTTCCTCGAAAAGGTGTAGTGGAGTTCACCTGGGAAGTATATAAAGGATCCTGTTGCGATATGGAGAAAGCTGGTCAGCGTTATGAAAGCTTCGCGAACAAGATGACTCGAGTAAAGAAGTGGCAAAGGGGATGTCACTTTTTTTATTTTCAGAGGAAAGATTCCCACTTTCTTGCCGCGGGGAAGTCATTTAGTCGGTTATCCGCTCCGATAGCGGATTCCGCCAATGATAAAGCTACACCCGTTGTTGACGTACCTTTGAATCATGGAGAATTCAACATACATCCAATGACATAGGTACGGAACTTATGGAGCTGGGCGCATCAACGGGTTTCACTTGCTATCGCAGAGATCGATCGCCGACTACATATGGGTTAGGCAGAATATCTACAGTCGATATTGGTAGAAGCACTGATAGGTCGGTCTATTTGCTGGCTGCTTCTTCAAGGCCTGGATATGACGCAGGTTCATCGCATTGGTTTAGAGGACTATCATGGACTGCGAATCAAGAGCTGTAAACGACAAGGGGGTATTCCAAATGTAAACGAAGAGAAGAGTAGAACAAAGCGAAAGGACAGGAAGGCCAACTCCAAGCACTTCGCCAAGCATTGTGCAAATTGTTGTCAAATAGAAAACAAGAAAGAACATGCATTGCTGTTGCGCGAATCCAGTTCCCCGGCAACATGAACGAACGTTTTAGATATCCCATGCACTGATAATCATGTCTTCGTCAAATTCCGTCGAGCGTCTAGAGGTCCTTAAAGTGCTCTTTCGCATACTGTTCACATGCCTATATCCATGTCAAAAATTGGACTCGGTTTAGAATCTCTGGAGCTCACCTTGGCCGGTTTTCCAACTTTTTGTCCGATGACTTTCCATTTGCTCGCCTCATATTCCTTGATTGCCTCGCGGAGCGCTATGGACTGCATGGTGTCAGACGCTGTATGGTAATAGAGACCTCCCTCGAAGTGCTATAATTTACCTCGTCTTCATCAAATTCGGCATAGTGCATATCCTAATTAAGAATATTAGCCGCTGGACAATGGCACAATCCAGAAAAATGGCAAACACGCTACCTTATACCAGTGCTTTTTAACACTCCCCTCAGTTCGATTCGGAAATGTCTATGAGTTTCAATCAGTAGCACATCCGTGGCCGTGGATGGGATCCGACAGCGGCCTACCTTAGCAATCTCACTCCAGCTGCGACCAGCATCGCGCATTGTCTTTAGCCGCTGCTCTTCCTCCGCAGTCCACGGAGTGTTGGTCCTTCCCTTTTTCTTGGGGGGAGCTTCTGGCGCCCCTGGCCCAGGTTCAAGTGTGGCTTCGGCCGCAGCGGTTGTAGTCCCAGATGCTGTCATGGTTGTCGCAGTGCTTACCTGGGGCGAAGCACGGCGCTTTTTGGGGTTGGGGGGAGAAAGCTGAGATTGGGGCATAGGAATGCCCTCGAATGAAGGCACTCTGTGAAATGGATTGACCTGCTGCGGAGCTAGCAGGTGAGATGGCGCGTTGGTCGATGGAGACGCCTTGACTCGTTTGGAGGTTGGAGGGGTTCTAGATGAGTGTCAGGGAAGAAAAAGCAGGATTTGAGATGGTGAATTGCGTTAAGGAACAGTGAACTGGGCCTCAGATGAAACAGTAATGATACAAGTATATCAATCGAACGAGGAATAATCGTCAACGAACGGATAAACTCAAGACCATTCAACTCTGCAAGTCACATGTGATGGACCGAAGAACGGAAAAAGTAAAAAAAAAAAAAAAAAAAAAAGGCACATGACACGAGGAATATATATACGGATGAAGAGGGCAAGGGCAGCTAGGTAGGTAAAGGTTGTTGTTGCGCCGCACTACCGAAGCCTCTTTTTCCCTGGGAAGGGAAGGACGAAAAGGAACACTTACGACATGGTGGACGATGCGCAGTATTCCCAATCACGCTGCGTCGATTCATCTGTAAATACACATGCTTAAGAGATTAGCAATCCGCTACTCCAGAGTAGATTGGCCTGTCCAGTCCAGGGAAAGCAGCTTTTGGTTACACCGAAAAAACAATGACGATGACACGGGCGCATCCCACGGTGTGGCAGTAGTGCTGCAGGATGTCAAGCACGTACGGCACGCACAGGAATGTGAAAGTGGTTGGGGGAGATTACGTGCATATGAATGCTCGGTGAGGTTGATGCTTGTACAATATAGCTGTGGGAGTTAATCGGGAAGAAAATGATATGATATCAAACTCAACAGCGGGAACCCGATATGCAGGAAGTTGAGAGAGAAGGAAATCGGGGAAGTAGAATGGCAACGAAGAAAAACCAATAATAATATATAAACAGGCTTAGGCACAATCATCCGAAGACTTTTCTAGCATAGGAAGAGCTGGAGGTGGAGGAGTAACAGTATGGGAATACAAAGGCTGGAAATAGTATGATAGAGGAGGAGTACTGGACGAGCGACGGTAAGATGATCCGGTCAGAAGAAAAGAGCGGAGAAGATCAATAGGCAGCATACGTACTGGTCAAAGTTCATGGCTGAGGGACTCTTTTTCCTCAAGGGTTCGGATCAAATCCAATAGAAGGAAACAAAGAGGTGAAGTTACATGGAATAGAGAAATAAATGATACACAAGTGAGAAAGAGAAAAGGTGAAGAGTGAGCTGAGAAGAAAATACTTTACTTGTACAGTAAAGTTCCTGTACAGTAACAGCTGAGGGGAAATCAAATTAATTCTGTACTAGAGAAAAGCATCCAATCCCGACGTCTCCGAGCTTTACTTGCTTTTTATAATAAATCATAATAATTATTCATTTATTTTTTCTAACCTTTAACCCCAGTCGTTAGTCCATTCTGCAGGTAATCCCCAATAATAACATACCTCACAAAAAAAAAGGCATTATAAAGAATCCTTCTATTGAGGTCCTATCCTAACGGCTTCCTTCAAACCAAGGTTACCGAGAACGGCGTATACACTACAAGCTTCAGTCTGTCAGATTCCTGTAGTATCAAATATACTGTAAACCTCCGGTGATTGTGCTATGGTCGAGACTTCATGACTTAGCGCAAATTACCAGCCACCAAAGCCCTCTATGTCAAACCCTATGTCAAGGCGAGTATCCAGGTGACAAGCCAGCGTTGTTGGACACCCAACGGGGTAATCTACAGGTATCAGTCTAGACAAAACCGTGTCAGTCCATAGAGCTCCATTCCATCACTGGCCTTTCTTTCTGGGCTAACCTGACAACGCTGCAGTTGTCCAGTTGGGGCCAAGCAGTCTGACATCGCCTGTCATGAGGGGCTTTCTATCCAGTGTGCTCTGACCACCACCGACTACTACTAGGGCGACATTAATCCGTCTTACTTGGCAGGCAAAAAAAAAAAGCAAATGGGTATGCTCATGGATAAGAATCAGGTTTGTTTGTTTTTGAGTTTCCATCCTTTTTCGATCCTCGTACTCGAAATTAACTATGGGAAGTGGGGTAACGCTCAACCATAAATCAGTTAAGTATAGTTAATTGGTACCTGTGTGTCAACATGACATCTGCACCGTTAGATCGGTTCATAATGCAAGGTTCTATTGTGTTTATCAATAATTTTATTCTTATTATCATTCTGAGTCCGCTTGTAAGAAATATTATATAAATAGGAGGTATCCGTTGTTGTGTACATATAGTCATTATCGGGTTTGTGCATATATCATCTATATAAAGAGAGTACGGCAGAAGGGGCGCGTGATCGTTTTGGCATCAACTTGACTCGACCGATATCATTCCGTAGCTACTTTTGTAAACTGCTCACGGGAGGAATGGATTCTACGTATTGAGGATGCCTTCCAAATCCTCGAGTCTAATAACCCCTTCTATATACCTGTCCCTACGATCTCGAATTAGTGGATATCGTAGTGCTTTATCATATACAACATGCGATCAGAGGACTTCTTGACGTCATCACTGATAAGGACTGCTCACGTGATGTACACGCGGCCCCGGATTCGGGGTGGACCCCAATGAGCTCAGCTCCCGTGCCTTCTGTGCTCTGGAGACTGAGATACATGACACATCTGAAGGACAGAATCTCTCCGTGTCCTCTACGTGTTGACCGCCCCTTCTCCTGCCCTCTGCTCCCTCCTAGCACGGCTTCCCTTTTGCCACGTTGTCACTTTATTGGATTTTGGTAGAGGTAGCACATTCCAACCTGCGTTTACGAAGCAGCAATTGTGCAACACCACGCGAAGCTTTCGAGTACTGTCCTGATAGCTTCGAGAAGGACGGGCGATCCCGAGGCAGTAGGTCTCTAAGTAGCAATCGGACTGTCTTGATGGCTATTGCTTGGATGGTGTCGTAATTCCTGAACATTGAACCCCTACTTACAAGCCATATACTTGAGACACCCTGCGTTGGCTGATTTGGATATCACAATACAATGGACCCAAAGTGGAACGTTTTTCGCATATTGGGCGATCTCGCCCATATCTCTTCAAAATGCATCTTGCTGTGGGCCATCCATCGCAACAAGAGCGCGGAAGGTCTGTACGCTGTCCCAGTTATCGATAGACATTATACTCACCTACTGCTTTTCATTACAGGTGTTTCGCTTCTTACCCAGGTGCTATATCTGGTAGTCTTTCTCAGTCGTTATCTCGAACTGTTCATAGGGAGAGGATGGGGGACCTTTTATCTCGTGTTTTTCAAGCTCTTTTACATCTTTTCTTCGGCATATATCATCTTTTTGATGATGAAGGTATACCCCCGGACACGGGAAAGGGAGCGGGCATGGAAGCTGGCCTTAGGCTCTGCTGCGGCGTCTTTAGTGTTAGCACCGATCTTGATGCTAATATTCAGGCATCCTTTGCCCCAGAGATGGTTCACGGAGGTGAGTTAGCCTAGGGATACATCATTTGTTGTGGACTAGACTAACGAGGTGGGGCCTGCGCTATATAACTATATAGATTTGGTGGACATTCTCGATTGTTCTGGAGTCCGTTTGCGTGCTCCCCCAATTACTGCTCCTACGCCAGACCACTGTCCCTACTGTCATCGACTCCTATTATCTCCTCACATTAGGCTCCTACCGGGCATTCTACATTCTGAACTGGCTGTATCGGGGATTTGCTTCACATTACTGGGACCCCATTTCAGATATTTTTGGCATCGTCCAGACCGCGTTCTACATTGACTTCGCTTGGGTCTACTATACGCGACAGCGTGTAAAACTCCGCAACGGTGGCGTTGTAGACTCTGAGGATTTCCGGAACAGCTGGCTGGTTAACAAAGTGTTCAGTTTCAGGCAGCGACGGAGTGTCGATGAAGAGCAGCACCTCCACGATGAAGGAGCAGAAGCTGGACATGGGGCTGAGGGCGAACGACCGAGAAACAACCGCTGGGGCGCTCGAGGGATATCCATCTCAGCAGATGACACATTGAACGAGAGTCCCCACGCCAAACCCAGCAGCGCAAGTGACGGCCGGCTGGAGGGATTCCTGGAGGACGAAGAGGACGGTTGGGAAGAGCACGCGAACCAGCAAACACAGCACAAGCATTCTCCTGATGCGACAGACGATCAGAAGTGATCTACTGATTGATGATGGGGGGAGGGGTTTTGCTTATAGAAGGCTTTTGTTGCGGGTTTGACATGTGCGTTAGGATTTCTGGGTTTATTTTGGGGGCTTGTGTCATCATGATTCCTACTCTTACAATCAAGTGAAACGACATTGAATTTTTGAATTAGTAGCGATCGACTAACATTCGGTGTGAAACTGAAATTGGAATGATGGATGCTATTTTTGGAATGAAATCAGCCCTGTCAGGGCCTTAGGGACCCTGATTTGATATAATTTTCAATGATAATCTGCATGGTCCGGGAGGGGCGGAGTTGAAGAGAGAGCTAAATAATTGGAGAGTTTTGAAGACTAAAATTAAAAACAAATAGTAATGGCAAATAAGAACATCACCTAAAGCAAGTCTATCTGTCCATGAAAAAAAGCATTAATGAAAAGCGAACGTGGAGCCGTTGTTTCAAGAATTGCTCTGAGCCATGCTGCGCCATTTCATAGCCACGGACCCCATGACAAGGCCGTTGAGATTACATCCATGTTCGGTAAACAAAGGGAGGGGGCCAAGTTGAAGTTAGAAGGGTAAAACTGCCTGATCAGCGTTCGGAAGTCGGCTTTTGGGGGTGGGAAATAGGTTCGCGAATCCCTGCTCCATACGATGGTTTAGTAAGGAAGTATCGAGGGCGGCCAGCGTGCAAGCTGCAAACTGGTACCCTATCCTCCGTACTATGGGCTGATGCTGATTTGAAATTCTTTTTAATTAGCCCTTCCCCTTCCAGTTTTAGCCCCAATCCTGTGACATCACGTGCCGGCCCCTTCCCGCCATGGAGATGCATCATTGCAATGTCCTTCGTCTGGATGGGTGGTGGTGAGGGGTCGACTAGAAAATTACACGACTATCAGCCTCAGTATGCTGTGCTTGGGGGCCGGGGGAGGGAAGGAGGGGGAGAAAATGCTGTGTTCTTCATGATCATGGCGAGAAAAATTCCCCGTGATGGATCTGTTTAAGCGCTTGTGCCATCCCGACTCCCGAGATCCACTGCTGACGGTCTGGAAATGAGGCTCAAAGCCAATCTCTCATCTCATCTGGCGCCTAACCATTTGATATCGTCGGAGACACGTGGCGCTGGTTGGATCATTTGGATGCACACCACCGGCAGGATTCTTGAGGATTACTACCTTATGTCTGAGAGTCTGGACAACTAATGAAGTAACTTTGCTAGACACATTTCCTGAAAGAGTTGAAATGTCATCGTGGTGGTCAGAGCAATATCCCCAGTCCTGTCAATCCCGCTAACTTTGACTAGTTCGTTCCTCATCCACCGGGGATTTGCAGCCGCAGCAACGAAGCAGCGCTTAATGACCCGCTTTGGTTCTTCCGGAGCAGCCCATCCATAAGCTTTGTCCGTTCTGTTGATGGAACTGGACCCTATGGGGATATTCGGGTCTTAGTCGATGGAGCAAATGTTTTCTATGTGTCTTGTGCCTCCCCATTTCATAGACTCACTCGTTCCGGACTTTTTCTAGGTAAGGAATCCTAGTTGATGACCCTATTATTATTGGGGCTACACACTAGTAGCTTATCTATCAACTTCTCCGGCCCTTTAGGCCTCCCCACTCGTGTAGTGACTAGAAGTTATAGAAGGGCGTTCGCTTGCCTTGTGTCCAGGAAATTTGTTTTTGATTATTTTTTATTTTTTTTTATTTTCATTTTTTGTTTCTAAAATTTATTTTGATTTGATATCTTTTTTTTTTTTTAAAATTTTTTCTTTTGTTCCTTCCAAATGACCCTCCCTTTCAATTGAACCTGGCAAAGTCTGTTTATTATTACTAGCATTTTCTTGTGAGATCCAGCGCTAATTTCCCCCCGACCGTCCTTCTAATTCTAGGATACGGCGGGCCGCTAAGCACCGATCCCATTCCTTTGCCATGATGTCCAACCCATGGTTTCCACCCCTGGAGATCCAGAGCACTGGGACTATGATCGCAGGTGCTGCCTTGCCATCGAACAGCCATGTGGGCCTTTGAAATGCAAAGTCTGCGCCCCCGAAAGTTTGGGGGCTGGAATTCTTCTCCCCATGTTATGTCAAAGGATGAGCCATGGCTTTTTCTAAGACGCCAATGTTTTCTATCGGGATAAGTTGGCGCTTAAATGCGGGCTCATCGTCAAGTTTACACCTCTGGTTAAGAGCGACTTAGTGCGGCACAGCGTGGTGGGCGGTATCTACACATCTCTTAGAGCTCTCTAGACCTGTTGACAGGGAAGAAAAAGTGTTCAAGAATTCTAGCCTGCCTCGCAAGGCAGCCCCCCTCCTCTCGTTGTGCTGTACCAAGGATATGAACCTACATAACATTCCCGTTATCACTTTGTTTCTTCTATCTATTTAATGCAGCAGTCTCTCCTCAGCCGTGGTTTCAGTGTTGCGAAGGACGTTAACTTTCATTGGCTTTCCCCAAAGGCACTACTGCTTATATACTACCACCTCTGGCCCCAATAAATACGTTGATTTTCATTCTTTGCCGCTGTGGTTGTTGCTTCCTCTGTCGTTGTTTCATCAAACGTTTGATCCTCCCGCCACTACATACTGTTGGTCCTCCTATCGGCTTGCTCCATGTTCCCTCGGACTCCAGGCGACTACACCGGGCCAACGCCGTATGGACCAGGTGGTCCTCACCCCGAAGAAGGAATGGATAACTTCTATGAGACGTATCAAGCTCCATGGCCTGGAGTAGAAGCTGTACGTGCGAACGTGATGCCCACGCAGAGACGTCATATGCTGACAAGCTCCGGTGTTCCACAGTCACCCTATGGAGGCGTCAACCACCCTTACAATACCACGGCAGCCTTTCCGTCCAATGCCATTTTAACACCAATTAGTCTTCCTGACAGTTCTTTTGCTCATGCCCGACCTAGCTCGGTTCTCAGTCATCATTCACAAGAATATGCATACTGCATGGCTGAATCTGTCCCCTCACATGGACTGGGAATCACCGCGCCCTTTCCAAGTGATTTCCCGCGAACTGTAACTGCTGGTCTAGGCCCTGTTCCCGACCCAGATTATGTCTTCAGTGGAGCCGCCCTGTCACCTCCACCACCTCCTGTTAAGCGGACCCGGCGAAGTCCTAAACCAACGGCGGCAGCTCGTGAAGGACCAGTCACCATACTGCCTCATCCGGAAGGTCTCCAGCGATTAGAGCAGGAACGCCGGCGGGAGCAAGTCGACCCTCAGTCACACCAACGACCTCGGGCCCCCGGCCGAGGGCGACGAGACCCACAAGCCGAAGAAGAGGATGCATTTGTTGAACAATTGCGGGAACAGAACCTGGCATGGAAGCACATCCGGGAGATGTTTCGGGAGAAGTTCAACAAGGACGCATCGGAGGCCCGCCTACAGATGCGGATGCTGCGCAGGCGCAAAGACCGCTCGGCTCGGTGGGAAGAGAGCGATGTGAGTACGTACATCGCAACCCCCTCCTCATTTATGCCAAGTGCTAATGACCAGGTCGTTTAGATTCGGCTACTCATAAGGGCTAGAGATTATTGGGAGAGGGAAAAGTATAATTTAATAGCACAAAAGGTGAGGTCTCATACGCAGAGAGTGAGTAGTATTGGTAACCTGCCTGCTAACATCAAGGCATTAGATGCACGAGCTAGGGGCGAAGAAACCTTACACAGCACAACAATGCGAAGCACAACTACGGTATCTAGATTCTCGTCGTGAGGGTGACACCTCATTGACACGAATAGCGGATGCGCGAAGACGAGGTACGATGAAATCCCCTCGAGGGATTGTCCGCGTGACGACCGCCTAGTCTTTCTCCACGTCCTCTTTTACCTATTCTTTCGTTCTTTCTCTCTACGATGGCCCTTTTTCTTAGATCCTATTCATCCCTGACCTGCGTGGGTTTACTAGCAAGCACGGAGTTTTGATAACGAGATTATTGCATGACCAGCTAGCGTTGTTTGATGCCTTCTGTTTCTTTCCTTTATTATTATTATTACTATTATTTTCCCCTTCAAACCCTTGACCTGTTAGTTCCGACATCTTGTCTCAGATACTGGAGATATACCCTGACTGAACCACCAAATGAAAAGTGTCACTATTCCAAAAATCTCAAGGAAGCTAAAAAGCAAAGCTCCCCCAGTAATCTGAGAAACGTAATCAAAGAACGGTCCCACCATGATAAAGAGAAGCCAACCGCTCCAGAAGCCAGGATTTCAAATTTCTTTTTTTTTTTTTTTTTTTT